>NW_006790551.1:2272984-2338557 GCF_000442215.2 Lipotes vexillifer
GGAAAGAGGAAGGAAAAATCATTCAGGACTCAGGACATGAATGTCCACAGTCATCGGACACAGGAACAGTGGGCCTGGGCAAAAGCTCACGTTGGTAGGACCAATAAATAAATAAACTACAGATTAGCAGATGCAAAGTATTACATATATGTATAACTGAATCATTTTGCTGTACACCTGAAACTAACACAACATTGTAAATCAATCTGTACTTCAATGAAATAAAATTTTTTAGAAAGAACAATACAAAGACAAAAAAGAAAAGGGACATCTGTCTTTGGGGCAGATATTGCAAGTTATTTACCCAATATCCAGCTACCCCTTCTGCCCTATTTACAGAACCCCAATTTTGTTCAGGAGGACAATGTACCAAGCTTAAAATACTCCAATTCCCCGGCTTTCCAAGTTGGTGTTACCACTCCATAGAAGTTCGTGGGAAGGGCATCCCTTAGCAAACAAAAAGGCAGAGACCTGCTGGAAGGCCTTTGGCCCTTCACCTTTTCATTTTCTTCCTTTTCCCTACCTCAGATGTTCATATGGGCCCCAGAAGTGCAGGAGCCCTCTTGCAACCAGGAAGTACGAACATGAGAATGAAAGCTTCCACATTAAGCACAGTGGAGCAGAAAGGTGGAAAGAACCTGCATCCCACAATGAACCAAAGGATCAGCCCTGTACTGAGGAACCTTAGATAATGCAGGAGACACACACCTACCTGTTTAAACCCCTAGAGCAACGTATTCTGTTATTTGGATCGGAATGAAATCTTGATTCACATGGCTAGTCACTAAAGCATCAAGACCTCCCTAGAACAACTTTTTATGCTTACAGGTTATGGCCACAGAACTCAGGAAAACAAAGCCCAAAGGACTGAAACAACTGGGGCTACAAGCTTTAACCCTCAAAGTTCAGAAAAACCCCAAACAGCCTGACTTGCTGACCTAGCAGCCTTCCTCACTACACAAAGATCTACTGAGCACATACTGGGTTCATCAGGCACTATGTTGACTATGGATAGAACAAGGAGATAGATAGGTTCCATTGGGGACAAGATGAGAAACATATTTATCTGACTACCACAGTAAAGCAAACAAGTAAGGATATTAACTGACGTATACACAGAGTCATAGGGGTTCTGTAGAGAGACAACTCAGCTCCGAGCATCCTGGAGCAGAAGCTACTTGTGGAAGCAGAGTAGAAGTAAGAGATAAGGAAGGAAAAATAGAGCAGAGCAGACCAGATGGGATGGGGCCTTAGACATTTTAACTTGTTATTATGTAGTGGAAAACCAAAGTTTAAACAGATGATTGGCATATTTGCTTTATGTTTTGATCTAGAACCAGAACTATTGCTAGTGGAAGAGAGACTAATAGCAGAGATTCATAGGTAATTGTGATGAGTTCCTAGTGTTGGGAGACAATTCTCCATGGGTGTCTCATGTTTCTATACTTCTGTGAAGAGCTTTCATCTCAAACTATCTCTTCGAGGATGTTTATGTAATAGCCTTGTAAGATAGAGATAGGGTCTCCTTCTGAGGGCAGGGGCATATTTTTGTACTGTGTGAGATAATAAAGATAACACCTCCCTCGGGGCAAAGTTTGGTCGGGATTGCTTGCAGACTCCTTAGAAAGTTGGGGGATACCTGGGAATTCCCTGGCGGTCCAGTGGTTAGGACTCCAGTGCTGGGGCCTGGGTTCGATCCCTGGTCAGGGAACTAAGATCCCGCAAGCCGGGAGGCACAGCAAAAAAAAAAAAAAAAAAAAAAAGTTGGGGGATCCCTGAGCTCAGTGCACCTAGCAGCAGAGACACTGTGTGTGCAGTAGCCACCTGGGTCACTGTCCTCTGAGGGACTAGGGGCTCAGGAACTATCACAAACATGAAACTCACACCATCTGCAAGGCCGTCCTTTGTCTCTGACGCAGAAGTCTCACGCCTCTTGTGAGCATTGTGGTGAAACCGAGGCAAGCTAAGCAGTTAGCCTGAGAGAAGGTAAAGCCTCTGAGCCTTCACAGTTCTTGGTACTTGAACTAGGACTAGAGAGACGATGAAGGTCTAAGATATGTGTGTGTGGTGGAGATTGGAATCAAAGATGATTCCCAGGGCTTCCCTGGTGGCGCAGTGGTTGGGAGTCCGCCTGCCGATGCAGGGGACATGGGTTCGTGCCCCGGTCCGGGAAGATACCACGTGCCGCGGAGCGGCTGGGCCCGTGAGCCATGGCCGCTGAGCCTGCGCGTCCGGAGCCTGTGCTCCGCAACGGGAGAGGCCACAACAGTGAGAGGCCCGCGTAACGAAAAAAAAAAAAAAAAAAGATGATTCCCAAATGTCTGTGCAGGGAGACAGGGCAGTGGGGACGTGAACTGAGAGCAGGAACAAAGGAGGAGCAGCCTCCTGTAAAGGAACGTGAGCTGGGCTGAGGTGCTTAGGGATCTTGAAGAGACGTCCAGGGGGCACTTCCTCATTCCAGCTGAGCCTCCACTGCAGGCACTGCTCCACACACAGACAGAGCCCCTCAGCCCACAGCGCTCCCTTCAGCGCTTCCTAATTCACATGGCATTGTGTCACATCGGAGTCCCCAAGAGACACCAACAGACCCCTCTAAGAAAAGAAAAAGGGGTGATTTACCCAAAACTTACAGAATCAAATCTTTGGAGATGGAGCCTGGGCATCTGAATTTCTTAAAGCTCCAAAGGTGATTTCCGATGTGCAGCCAGAATCGAAAAGCATTGTTCTATTAGAATGAAAGGCAAGCAGACTTTCCTTAATGTCCTCAGAGAGAGGCTGACCTAGCCAACAAAAGGGTCATCATCCTATTTGGTCAAGCAGGTGGCCATTCACTGCATCAGTAACCCAGGATTACTATTCTTCTTCCATCCTTTTTGAGGCCCCTCACTTCTGACCCAGGGACCCATTATCACTTGCCAAGTAAACTGCTGCACTTAGAGCAAGCCAACTTCCTGAGCTGTTCAACTCCAGATGTGGTCTATGGTAGACATCTCCCAGAACGGTACCCTGAACTACCTGGAATCTATGCTGCCTGACACATCCTCTGGAGAAATCACCTGGATACCCTCACGCTTGCTTAGTCTTACTAGGCACAGCCTGGAAACAACCATCCGCCACAGCAGCCTGTCCTCCATCACCCTGATGGAAGGCCCAGGCGTCAGGAGCCTCTTGCTGATAGTCTGGGGCCCTGAGCATCTAGAGAAGGCAAAGGGAGTTGCTGCATTCCTGAGGGGCACAGAGCCTTCCTCGTAAGCTTTCCATGTGTCCAAGTGAGCCTGACAGCCTTACAGTCATGGCTGACTCATGACTTCCACTTGTCTTGGAAAGCTTGGTCTCCCTTTCCCCTGCAGGACATGAAGGGTAGCCACCTACTCCAGCACATATGCCCTTTTTTTAAAAAAAAATTATTTATTTTTGGCTGCGTTGGGTCTTTGTTGCTGCACGCGGGCTTTCTATAGTTGCGGCGAGTGGGGGCTACTCTTTGTTGTGGTGCGCGGGCTTCTCATTGCAGTGGCTTCCCTTGTTGTGTTGCATGGGTTCTAGGCATGTGGGCTTCAGTAGTTGTGGCTTATGGGCTCAGTAGTTGTGGCTCACAGGCTCTAGAGCGCAGGCTCAGTAGCTGTGGCTCACGGGCTTAGTTGCTCCATGGCATGTGGGATCTTCCTGGACCAGGGACCACACCTGTGTCCCGTGCACTGGCAGGAGGATTCTTAACCCCTGCGCCACCAGGGAAGTCCTCCAGCACATACACTGTTACTACTGGTTGAACCTAAAAGCATGAGATTCATGAGGGTCTCAATTCAATCTGGCAATCCTGCATGAGTTTTTCTCAGTTTAACTGTGATCCCACCTCCTGGCAACATAGCTCTTTCAAAAAATGTTGAGTTCAGAAATCCTGCAAGCCTGGAAAAAACTCAGAATTCATTAGCAAAATAATTTCTTCCAAGGCTTAATCCTCACCCACCTTTGCCTTTCCTGTTTGATGCTTAAACAAGATTGGTGGGCAGGGGAGATGGAGGTGCCCTGGGAGGATTAGGCACTTGCTGTACTCAGTGCACAGGCCTGAGCCCATCCAGGGTTGGCTGACAGATGCCAGGGTCAGTTCCTCTTTGAAAAAGCCATACTACAGGAAAATAGAAATAGTTTTCTTTTTCAGAATAAAAGTCCGTCCGTTAGGTGAGCACATACTGTCTGCGCAGAAACAAAGCTATGCTCATCCCCTTTGGCTTGCTCAGAGCAGTAGCCTGGTCTGGGTGCTAGAGACATAGAGGTTCCTGATTCCACAGAAAAGAGATGCCAATCAAGTAAGTTCTTCCAGAGAGGATGCTGCAGGAGCACATCTTGGTGTGGAGAGGAGGGGGCTAACGGAGCCCCCTGAGAAAGCTGATTTAGGTGAGATCTGAAGCACGAATGGGGTTTGGGGAAGAAGGGCAGTTCGACACTTTTCATCTTTGCAACATCCCTGTGGTATAGGCATGACTATCTCCATCTCATGAGGGAGGCTCTGAGGATAGGAGAAAGTCACGTGTCTAAGGTCACACCCACACTATAACCAGTGGCTAAGCTCTGAGTCCAACGAGCGCACACACTGTCTTTGACTTTCTTACTTTGCCACACATGGGTTTCCTTTGCTAAAGCAACCTGAGGAGCTTTTTCACTGAGTACAGATTGTACGATAGTCTTCAGGCTTAGCGACTGACCAGCCTCCTAGGGTCTCCCCAGAGACCGAATCATTAAGGCATTTGTTCCAATGTCCAGCTTGACTCCAGGTCTCTCCATGACAGGGTCAATAAAGGAATCAAATCTCCAGCCTTTGCTCTGCACTGCAGTGAAAGGAGTAAGCCCTGCCTTACTCTTTGTTCTGGTTTTAGTACCTCCCGCTCTTCCCTCTCTCGCTCTAGAACTTAGTGGAATGTTTGATATACGTGAGGCTCAAAAAATGTGCACTAAGCTTGAGAAACAGCAGACACAGGAAGGGCTCTGTGACTCCCCCTTTCTGCCTAAAAGCAGGACATGAAATTTCCCCTGAGAAAGATTCCCTCCCTGTACCAGGAAGAACATTCATATCACCAGAGACTGGGAGTCAATGCCGAAATGGACCTGTACAAACACACCTACTAAAATGACCTTCCATTTGTTTCCCGCATTTAGTTGCTAGTGACTGTCCCATGATATACTGCTCGTAGCACCAGCCCCTCTGTCTTGTCACATCCCCACAATTTATTGTTCTCTGTGTAACAAGGTATTTAAGCTTTTGGTCCTAATGACTTCTGGTCTTCATTTTCCTTTTGAAGACTCCCATGAACATGCAAAAAAATTAAATTTGTTTGCTTTTTTTCTTGTTTAAAAAAATGTGTGCTAAGAGTCCTCATTACCAATTAGCATCAGTAGAAATTAAATTAGAACATGAAGCCAGAGTCCTGAGATGATCTTTCCTAAAATGGCCTGACAGAACCTTGAGAGCTATTTTCTCATTTAAGTTCTCACACTCCAAGCAAAAGACAGGGGTAGAGCATGCAGCTCTGCACTCCAGACACCACAATGGTAATTAAATACCTCCACTGCAACAGGTCTGGGTTTGTGGTGTAACTGGAATTCTATTTTTGTTAGGTAAACAAAAATGCTAATCTGGACACATTAATCTTTCCTCTTTTGATTTGGGTGCAAATCTTGACTTAAACAATTTTCACTTTAAAATTTAAATGTCTATGGTAAGGTATTCATTTAGTGCCACAAATGAGATGTTTTTAATCCTTTGATCCAGTCATTCCACTCTTAGGGCTCTATCAATGTGCAAAGTATAAGAAATATATAAGAAAGTTCACTGTGGAGATTGGTTCAAGATGGCGGAGTAGAAGGACGTGCTCTCACTCCCTCTTGAGAGAGCACTGGAATCACAACTAACTGCTGAACAATCATCAAAAGGAAGACACTGGAACTCACCAAAAAAAGATACCCCACGTGCAAAGACAAAGGATAAACCACGATGAGATGATAGGAGGGGCACAATCACAATAAAATCAAATCCCATAACTGCTGTGTGGGTGTCTCACAAACTGGAAAACAATTATACCACAGAAGTCCACCAACAGGAGTGAAGGTTCTGAGCCCTGCATCAGGCTTACCGACCTGGGGGTCCGGCAATGGGAGGGGGAATTCCCAGAGAATCAGACGTTGAAGGCTAGCAGGATTTGATTGCAGGACTTTGACAGGTCTGGGGGAAACAGAGACCACTCTTGGAGGGCGCACACAAAGTAGTGTGCACATCAGGACCCGGGAAAAGGAGCAGTGACCCCATAGAAGACTGAACCAGACCTACCTGTTAGCGTTGGAGGGTCTCCTGCAGAAGCAGGGGATGACTGTGTCTCACTGCGGGGACAAGGACACTGGCAGCAGAAGTTCTGGGAAGTACTCCTTGCTGTGACCCCATTAGCCCCACCAAAGTGTCTGAGGGCTCCAGTGCTGGGTCACCCAGGCCAAACAACCAACAGGGAAGGAACTCAGCCCCACCCATCAGCAGACAAGCGGTTTAGAGTTTTACTGAGCTCTGCCTACCAGAACAACACCCAGCTCTACCCACCACCAGTCCCTCCTATCAGTAAGCTTGCACAAGCCTCTTAGATAGCCTCATCCACCAGAGGGCAGACAGCAGAAGCAAGAATAACTACAATCCTGCAGCCTGTGGAACAAAAATCACATTCACAGAAAGACAAAATGAAAAGGCAGAGGACTATGTACCAGATGAAGGAACAAGATAAAACCCCAGAAAAACAAATAAATGAAACAGAGATAGGCAACCTTCCAGAAAAAGAATTCAGAATAAGGACAGTGAAGATGATCCAGGACCTCAGAAAAAGAATGGAGGCAAAGATCAAGAAGATGCAAGAAAGAAAAAGAATCAAAGATCAAGAAGATGCAAGAAATGTTTTAAAAAGACCCAGAAGACTGACTCACTCTGTTATAAAGCAGAAACTAACACACCATTGTAAAGCAATTATACCCCAATAAAGATGTTAAAAAAAAAAAAAAAAAAAAAAGACCCAGAAGAATTAAAGAAAAAAAACAAACAGAGATGAACAATACAATAACTGAAATGAAAAATACACTAGAAGGAATCAATAGCAGAAGAACTGAGGCAGAAGAAAAGATAAGTGATCTGTAAAACAGAATGGCAGAATTCACTGCCACAGAAGAGAATAAAGAAAAAAGAATGAAAAGAAATGAAGACAGCCTAACAGACCTCTGGGACTACTTTAAATGCACCAACATTTGCATGATAGGGGTCCCAGAAGGAGAAGAGAGAGAGAAAGGAGCCGAGAAAATATTTGAAGAGATTATAGTTGAAAACTTCCCTAACATGGGAAAGGAAACAGCCACCAAGGTCCAGGAAGCGCAGAGTCCCAGGCATGATACCCTAGAAGAAACACACTGAGACACATAGTGATCAAATTGACAAAAATTAAACACAAAGAAAATTATTAAAAGCAACAAGGGAAAAATGACAAATAACATACAAGGGAACTCCCAGAAGGTTAACAGCTGATTTCTCAGCAGAAACTCTACAAGCCAAAAGGGAGTGACATGATATACTTAAAGTGATGAAAGGGAAGCACCTACAACCAAGATGACTCAACCTGGCAAGGCTCTCATTTAGATTTGATGGAGAAATCAAAAGCTTTACAGACAAGCAAAAGCTAAGAGAATTCAGCACCACCAAACCAGCTCTACAACAAATGCTAAAGGAACTTCTCTAAGTGGGAAACACAAGAGAAGAAAAGGACCTACAAAAACAAACCCAAAACAATTAAGAAAATGGGAATAGGAACATACATATTGATAATTACCTTAAACGTGAATGGATTAAATGCTCCAACCAAAAGACAACGACTTGATGAATGGATACAAAAACAGGACCCATATATATGCTGTCTACAAGAGACCCACTTCAGACCTAAGGACACATACAGACTGAAAGTGAGGGGATGGAAAAAGATATTCCATGCAAATGGAAATCAAAAGAAAGCTAGAGTAGCAATGCTCATATCGGACCAAATGGACTTTAAAATAAAGAATGTTACAAGAAACAAGGAAGGACACTACATAACGATCAAGGGATCAATCCAAAAAGAAGATATAACAGTTGTAATTATATATGCACCCAACATAGGAGCACCTCAATACATAAGGCAAATGCTAACAGCTATAAAAGAGGAAATAGACAGTAACACAACAATAGTGGGGGACTTAACACCTCCTTACACCAATGGACAGATCATCCAGACAGGAAATGAATAAGGAAAACAAGCTATAAATGACACAATAGACCAGATAGATTTAATTGATATTTATAGGACAGTCCATCTGAAAACAGCAGATTACACTTTCTTCTCAAGTGCACATGGAACAGTCTCCAGGATAGATCACATCTTGGGTCACAAATCAAGCCTTGGTAAATTTAAGAAAATTGAAATTACATCAAGCATTTTTTCTGACCACAACACTATGAGATTAGAAATAAATTAGAGGGAAAAAAAAGTAAAAAAACACAAACACCTGGAGGCTAAACAATATGTTACTCAGTAACCAAGAGATCACTGAAAAATCAAAGAGGAAATCAAAAAATACGTAGAGACAAAGGACAATGAAAATACGATGATCCAAAACCTATGGGATGCAGCAAAAGAAGTTCAAAGAGGGAAGTTTATAGCAATACAATCCTACCTCAGGAAACAAGAAAAATCTCAAATAAAAAATCTAAGCTTACGCCTAAAGAAACTAAAGAAATAAGAACAAACAAAACCCAAAGTTAGTAGAAGGAAAGACATCATGAAGATCAGAGCAGAAATAAATGAAATAGAAACAAAGAAAACAATAGCAAAAATCTATAAAATTAAAAGCTGGTTCTTTGAGAAGATAAACAAAATTGATAAACCTTTAGCCAGACTCATCAAGAAAAAGAGGGAGAGGACTCAAATCAATAAAATTAGAAATGAAAAATGAGAAGTTACAACGGACACTGCAGAAATACAAAGCATCATTAAAGACTACTACAAGAAGCTCTATGCCAATAAAATGGACAACCTGGAAGAAATGGACAAATTCTTAGAAAAGTATAACCTTCCAAGACTGAACAAGGAAGAAGTAGAAAATATGAACAGACCAATCACAAGTAATGAAATTGAAACTGGGATTGAAAATCTTCCAAGAGGTCTTCCCTAGTGGTGCAGTGGTTAAGAATCCACCTGCCAATGCAGGGGACACGGGTTTGACCCCTGGTCTGGGAAGATCCCACATGCTGCGGAGCAACTTAGCCCATGTGTGACAACTACTGAGCCTGCCCTCTAGAGCCCCCGAGCCACAACTACTGAAACCCTCGTGCCTAGAGCCCGTGCTCTACAACAAGAGAAGCCATGACAATAAGAAGCCTGCACATCACAATGAAGAGTAGACCCCACTCACCACAACTAGAGAAAACCCACGCACAGCAACGAAAAACCAATACAGACAAAAATAAAAAATCAAATAAATAAATTTATAAAAAAAAAAATCTTCCAAAAACAGAAGTCCAGGACCACATGGCTTCACAGGTGAATTCTATCAAATATTTAGAGAAGAGCTAACATCCATCCTTCTCAAACTCTTGCAAAAAACTGCAGAGGAAGGAACACAGCCACACTCATTCTACAAGGCCACTATCACCCTGATACCACAACCAGACAAAGAAACTACAAAAAAAGAAAATTACTGACCAATATCACTGATGAATATAGATGCAAAAATTCTCAAAAAAATACTAGCAAACAGAATCCAACAACACATTAAAAGGATCATACACCATGATAAAGCGGGATTTATCCCAGGGATGCAGGTATCCCTCAATATACACAAATCAATCAATGTGATACACCATATTACCAAATTGAAGAATAAAAACCATATAATTTCAATAGATTCAGAAAAACTTTTGACAAAATCCAACACCCATTTATGATAAAAACTCTCCAGAAAGTGGGCATAGAGAGAACCTACCTCAACATATTAAAGGCCATATATGACAAAGCCACAGCAAACATCATTCTCAACGCTGAAAAACTGAAAGCATTTCCTCTACAATCAGGAACAAGACAAGTATGCCCACTCTTGCCACTATTACTCAACATAGTTTTGGAATTCCTAGCCACGCCAATCAGAGAAGAAAAAGAAATAAAAGGAATAGAAGTTGGAAAAGAAGAAGTAAAACTGTCACTGTTTGCAGATGACATGATGCTATACGTAGAGAATCCTAAAGATGCTACCAGGAAACTACTAGAGCTAATCAATGAATTTGGTAAATTTTCAGGATACAAAATTAATGCAAAGAAATCTCTTGCATTCCTGTACACTAAAAACCAAAGATCAGAAAGAGAAATTAAGGAAACAATCCCATTCACCATTGCAACAAAAAGAATAAAATACCTAGGAATAACCTTATCTGAGGAGGTAAAAACCTGTATGCAGAAAACTATAAGACAATGATGAAAGAAATCAAAGATGACACAAACAGATGGAGAGATATACCATGTTCTTGGATTGGAAGAATCAATACTGTGAAAATGATTATAGTGCCCAAAGCAATCTACAGATTCAATGCAAACCCTATCAAATTACCAATGACATTTTTTACAGAACTAGAACAAAAATTCTTAAAATTTGTAGGGAGACACAAAAGACCCCGAATAGCCAAAGCCATCTTGAGGGAAAAAACTGAGCTGGAGGAATGAGACGCCCTGACTTCAGACAATACTACAAAGCTACAGTAATCAAGACAGTATAGTACTGGCACAAAAACAGAAATATAGATCAATGCAACAGGATAGAAAGCCCAGAGATAAACCCACACACCTATGGTCAACTAATCTATGACAAAGGAGGCAAGAATATACAATGGAGAAAAGACAGTCTCTTCAATAAGTAGTTGTGGGAAAACTGGACAGCTACATGTAAAAATATGAAATTAGAACACTTCCTAACACCATACACAACAATAAACTCAAAATGGATTAAAGACCTAAATGTAAGACCAGACACTATACAACTCTTAGAGGAAAACATAGGAAGAACACTCTTTGACATAAAGCACAGCAAGATCTTTTTTGACCCACTTCCTAAAGTAATGGAAATAAAAACAAAAATAAACAAATGGGACCTAATGAAACTTAAAAGCTTTTGCACAGCAAAGGAAACTATAAACAATACGAAAAGACAACCCTCAGAATGGGAGAAAATATTTGCAAGCAAATCAACGGACAAAGGATTAATCTCCAAAAAATATATGCAGCTCAATGTTAAAAAAACAAACAACCCAGTCCAAAAATGGGCAGAAGACCTAAATAGACATTTCTCCAAAGAAGACATACAGATGGCCAAGAAGCACATGAAAAGCTGCTCCACATCACTAATTATTAGAGAAACCAAATTAAAATTACAATGCAGTATCACCTCACACAAGTCAGAATGGGCATCATCAGAAAATCTACAAACAACAAATGCTGGAGAGGGTGTGGAGAAAATGGACCCCTCCTGCCCTGTTGGTGGGTATGTAAATTGATACAGCCACTATGGAGAACAGTATGGAGGTTCCTTAAAAAACTAAAAATAGAACTACCATATGACCCAGCAATCCCACTACTGGGCATATACCCAGAAAAAAACATAATTCAAAAAGACACATGCACGCACCCCAATGTTCACTGCAGCACTATTTACAATAGCCAGGTCATCGAAGCAACCTAAATGCCCGTCAACAGACGAATGGATAAAGAAGATGTGGTACATATATACAATGGAATATTACCCAGCTATAAAAAGGAACGAAATTGGATCATTTGTAGAGACGTGCATGGACCTAGAGACTGTCACACAGAGTGAGGTAAGTCAGAAAGAGAAAAACAGATATTGTGTATTAACGCATATATGTGGAATCTAGAAAAATGGTACAGATGAACTGGTTTGAAAGGCAGAAATAGAGACACAGATGTAGAGAACAAACGTATGGACACCAAGGGGGGAAAGCAGGTGGGTGGCTGGTGGTGGGATGAATTGGGAGATTGGGATTGACATATATACACTAATATTTATAAAATAGATAACTAATAAGAACCTGCTGTATAAAAAAATCACAACATTCAAAAAAAAGTTATTTAATGGGGAAGAGTCTAAATTTCTAATAGTGATGTGTTGGTTAATTAAATGATAGTTTATCTACACCAGGAGTTCCCAAACATTTTGGTATCAGGACCCCTTTACACTTTGAACAATGACTGAAGTCCCTAAACAACTTTTGTGTATGTGGGTTATTTGTATGAGTATTTCCTATATCAGAAATTAAAAGGGAGAAATACTTAAACACAGAAATGTTCAATACATACACATTCCATTAGCTGTCAGAGTGATGATATCACATCATCGTGTAGTCTCTGAAAAACACCACTGTACACTCAGAAAGAATGGTATCAAAAAAGGGAAATAATGTCTTATAACATTATGAAATAATTTTGAGCTTATGGACTATCTGAGAGGGTCTTGGGAAGTCCCAAAATTCCCTTGTCCACATTTCCACATTTTGAGGACCCCTGATCTTTACAATAGAATACTATGTGACTACAAATTTTTATTGTGTAGAATATTCACTGACACTGAACACGTTCTGTTTTGAAAAAGAAAAAAAAAGAGCAGACTACAGAACATTATAAACAGTATTATACAATTTAAAACAAACTAAAAAGTAACGGAAAGACACACACTAACATACCTCTAGATGATGTATACCAGCATAGGCCTCTAGATGGTGAAAATACACGTTATTTCTTTTTCTGTTTTCCTGTGTTTTCTGCATTAAGCACATTTTTCTTTCGTAGTCAAAATTAAATGTATCTAACAAACATATACGCACTGCCTATTTATAATCACCCTGTATTTTCTTACCCAGATCTGAAAATTTCAGCTTAGTAGTTTTAGGAAAGATATCACCCAGAAATGTCAATAACGTATTAATTTTGCATGGTTCTAAATAAGGCCTACTTGTAGATTGTCCTTGCCTCTCAAACTGTGTTCTGCAGATGACATCAGTGTCACCTGGGAGCCTGCTGGAGCCTCAGACTCTAGCTCCGCTTAAGACTGGCTAAATCAGACCCAGATAATTTAAAGTGAAATATGACCAAGGTGAATTAAGACCCAGGTGATTTATGTATACTGAAGTTTGAGAAACCCTGGTGGCACATTAGAATTACCTGGAAGCTTTAAAAGGGGGTGGGGGGGGGGTTGGGGAAGGGCCGCACAGTGGTTTGTTTGTGCAATGCTCCCGGGTGATTCTCATGGGCATCTAGAGCTGAGAACCACTGTCAAACGCAAGGACCTGGTCACCTCCAACCTCCACCTGCTTCAGGGCAATGTCCCCTGCTGCAACATGGTGAGCTCCATGCCAGCCCCCAGATCATAGAAATTTCAGAGGCACACTGGAACTGGATGGAGGAAAAAAGTGGATTCCAGAACAAGGATAAAACACAGCATTTCCTGTGGCCTGTAAAGTTATGGTGACTTCTTTAGAAGGCCTGGGGTGTTGCAACTGGCACTTTGCCTTCCACAGAATGCTTTGATAGACAATTCTGGCAGACTTTTTGGAATGATTTTTTAAATATTCCCAGATGGCAAGGGGTTTGCACCTGCAGACACTGACCAGCTTTACCCTAAATTCTACTTTGCATCAGTCACCTCTTCATTCATACCCATCACCTCAATTATCTCAACTCGTCATTCAGCAAGTTACTGAGTGCTTGGCATGGGCCAGAGACTGGTCACAACTCCAGCACTCTCTGTACCGGAACTTCTCATGGCTTACCTGCACTTCTCCCCACTCCTGCATTGTGGAAGCTCTGGGGCCTCCCCATCTCCCCAGCGGCACTCACCTCCTCATTCCTGCCCCAGTGTCTTCCTCCGCTCTCCCTGAGGGCCCAGGTCAGGCCTCTTCTTCCTCCAGGCCTTCTTCCATTACCCGTGATCCTCCCATCTCAGCCAGCACCACCTTGGAGGACATGCTCTTGGCGAAGTTTATATTTTCCACAAGTGTGGGTTTTTTCTCTCCTGCAGTTTACATGTCCTCAAAAATGTATGCAGAGTGCTTATAGCACAGTGCCTGGAACACAGTAAACTTTCAGTGAATGTTACCTGTTATGTCAAGGGATGGATGATGCATTCACCTCCGGTAGCTGGCTTGCAGCAGGGGTTGGTGAAGTAGTGGGCTGATTCGGTCACAAAGTAACAAGACTACAGAAAGCAGAGTCATGGAAATTAGCTGTTTTATTTATAAGACTTTAATCACTCACACAAGTTGCATTTAAGATGGTTTACTTCAAAGAAATACATACTGCACTGTGACCACTTTTTTTTTAAGTTTTATATATTTTATTTGTTCAGTGCCAAGCTGTTTTTTTTTTTAACATCTTTATTGCAGTATAATTGCTTTACAGTGTTGTGTTAGTTTCTGCTGTATAACAAAGTGAATCAGCTATATGCATACATATCTCCCCATAACCCCTCCCTCTTGTGTCTCCCTCCCACCCTCCCTACCCCACCCCTCTAGGTAGACACAAAGCACCGAGCTGATCTCCCTGTGCTATGCAGCTGCTTCCCACTAGCTACCTATTTTACATTTGGTAGTGTATATATGTCAGTGCTACTCTCTCACTTCATCTCAGCTTACCCTTCCCCCTCCCCGTGTCCTCAAGTCCATTCTCTACGTCTGTGTCTTTATTCCTGTCCTGCCCCTAGGTTCATCACAACCTTTTATTTTTCAGATTCCATGTATATGTGTTAGCATACAGTATTTGCTTTTCTCTTTCTGACTTCCTTCACTCTGTATGACAGACTCTAGGTCCATCCATCTCACTACAAATAACTCAGTTTCGTTTATCGCTGAGTAATATTCAATTGTATGTATGTGCCATATCTTCTTTATCCATTCATCTGTCGATGGACATTTAGGTTGCTTCCATGTCCTAGCTACTGTAAATTGTGCTGCAACGAACACTGTGGTACATGACTCTTTTTGAATTATGGTTTTCTCAGGGTATATGCCCGGTAGTGGGATTGCTGGGTCATATCGTAAGTTCTATTTTTAGTTTTCTAAGGAACCTCCATACTGTTCTCCATAGTGGATGTATCAATTGACAATCACACTGACGGTGCAAGAGGGTTCCCTTTTCTCCACACCGTCTCCAGCATTTATTGTTGGTGGATTTTTTGATGATGGCCATTCTGAATGGTGTGAGTTGGTACATCACTGTAGTTTTGATTGGAATTTCTCTAATGATTAGTGATGTTGAATACCTTTTCATGTGTTTGTTGACAATCTGTATATCTCCGTTGGAGAAATGTCTATTTAGGTCTTCTGCCCATTTTTGGATTGGGTTGTTTTTTTGTTATTGAGCTACATGAGCTGCTTGTGTATTTTGGAGATTAATCCTTTGTCAGTTGCTTCATTTGCAAATATTTTTTCCAATTCTGAGGGTTGTCTTATCATCTTGTTTATGGTTTCCTTTGCTGTGCAAAAGCTTTGAAGTTTCATTAGCTATCATTTGTTTATTTTTGTTTTTTTTTTGTTTTTTTTTTAACATCTTTATTGGGGTATAATTGCTTTACAATGGTGTGTTAGTTTCTGCTTTATAACAGAGTGAGTCAGTTATACATATATATATGTTCCCATATCTCTTCCCTCTTTGTCTCCCTCCCTCCCACCCTCCAAAATGAGCATCTTCTGATGCTCATTTTGAATGGGAAAAAAAGCCCCTTCAATTTTGGTGAATTATGTTAGTAAAATGTTCTCATTACTTTCTGGTTTAACTTCGTTTCATTTTAATGTCTTAGAACAATTTCCTGGGCTCTGCCTCTGCTCTCTCTCTCTTCAGTAGTCCCCAACACTCATTACTGATGCTAAATGAAACAGGAAGAGGCAATGACACTGTGATAGCAGCATATTTTCAGTTCCTGTGTCTCCTATACACTGTACTTTCTAATTTTCCTACACTTGGGTTCTGAATGATCTAATTCAAAACCATAATTTTTATTCTTACTTGGAGCTTCTGTTATGAATACTTAACTTCCATAACCCTAAAAGGTGAGCAGGACAGGCCAACTGAGGGTAAAAAATCAGTATGGCACATTAATGTTACTTCCTTAAGCCTAAGAAATTAAAATGATCTTTCTCCTCCTCGGGAGCTAATCAAATCACCTAATACTAAAGTGCCCACTAAGCAGACTTTTTCAAGATAAAAAATTCTCCAAAATCCATAGAACTGACTTTCTTTTGGGAAAAAAAAAAAAAAAAAAATGTTGTTCTCTCTCAAAGTCCACTATCTGCAGTTTTGTGACATTCCCCCCAAACGCAGAAGGGCAAACAACTTGCAAAAGGAAATCTGCTTTTCCTTCTAACCACAGTAAGGTGATTTGGTTCCCAACAGTAACTGCCTGTTTCTAAGATATATGCCTATCATGTCATAGTTTAGGCTCTTTGACTATCCTGTGAAAGTTTCTTACGTTTCTCCATTTATTCTTGCTTCATATGATATTTATGCCCTTATGACCCCCAGTAAAGAGGAAACATGAAACAGCCAAAATCTCTTATAATCAGATAAGGTAACAACTCCTTTCAAGAAGCTCCATATCATAAAACATTCTCATTGTCTAGTGTGTTCAATTACAAATGTGTCTTACTTTAGAATGTAAAGAATGCCAGTGTATGTGTGATACTGTAAAATAATTTTTCCACTTCCTATTGTGTATCAGATTATAATAAAAGTAACTTTTAATTTAGCTGTATGTATTTTAAGATATTATTCACTTATTTTGATTCAGGGGATTTCTTCTGAAAAATGTTTCCCACTTTGATATTATCATTGAGATCCGTTCTCTCACAGAACATAATGTCTTACTGCATTGTAATGGGATAAAAATGAAGGAAGAACAAAACGTCTTATAATCTGGACCAAATATTTCATATGTTTATTACTTACGAGAATAAATATCAAAACCTCAATTTTTGAGTCTTCTACTAAAACCATCTTGAAAATATAACCAGGGTCACAACTTTTTATTCTTAAAATTATTCTGGGCTGTCCTGCCTGTTGTACCCATGCAATGGGACTACAAATGGGGTTTAAAAAAGATCAGAAACTCGTTTAAATATAGAGATTAATCCTTTGTCCATTGATTCGTTTGCAAATATTTTCTCCCATTTTGAGGGTTGTCTTTTCGTCTTGTTTATGGTTTCCTTTGTTGTGCAAAAGCTTTTAAGTTTCATTAGGTCCCATTTGTTTATTTTTGTTTTTATTTCCATTACTCCAGGAGGAGGGTCAAAAAGGATCTTGCTGTGATTTATGTCATAGAGTGTTCTGCCTATGTTTTCCTCTAAGAGTTTTATAGTGTCTGGCCTTACATTTACGTCTTTAATCCATTTTGAGTTTATTTCTGTGCGTGGTATTAGGAAGTGTTCTAATTTCATTCTTTTACATGTAGCTGTCCAGTTTTCCCAGCACCACTTATTGAAGAGACTGTCTTTTCCCCATTGTACACTCTTACCTCCTTTATCAAAGATAAGGTGACTATATGTGCATGGGTTTATCTCTGGGCTTTTTATCCTGTTCCATTGATCTATATTTCTGTTCTTCTGCCAGCACCATACTGTGTTGATTACTGTAGCTTTCTTGTATAGTCTGAAGTCCAGGAGCCTGATTCCTCCATCTCCGTTTTCCTTTCCCAAGATTGCTTTGGCTATTTGAGGTCTTTTGTGTTTCCATACAAATTGTGAAATTTTTTGCTCTAGTCCTGTGAAAAATGCCATTGGTAGTTTGATAGGGATTGCACTGAATCTGTAGATTGCTTTGCATAGTACAGTCATTTTCACAATGTTGATTCTTCCAATGCAAGAACATAATATATCTCTCCATCTGTTTGTATCATCTTTAATTTCATTCATCAGTGTCTTATAGTTTTCTGCATACAGGTCTTTTGTCTCCTTAGGTAGGTTTATTCCTAGGTATTTTATTCTTTTTGTTGCAATGGTAAAGGGGAGTGTTTCCTTAATTTCTCTTTCAGATGTTTCATCATTAGTGTATAGGAATGCAAGAGATTTCTGTGCATTAATTTTGTATCCTGCTACTCTACCAAATTCATTGATTAGCTCTAGTAGTTTTCTGGTGGCATCTTTAGGATTCTCTATGTATAGTATCATGTCATCTGCAAACAGTGACAGTTTTACTTCTTTTCTGATTTGTATTCCTTTTATTTCTTTTTCTTCTCTGATTGGTGTGCCTAAAAGTTCCAAAACTATATTGAATAATAGTGGTGAGAGTGGGCATCCTTGTCTTGTTACTGATCTTAGAGGAAATGCTTTCAGTTTTTCACCATTGAGAATGATGTTGGCTGTGGGTTTGACAAATATGGCCTTTATTATGTTGAGGTAGGTTCCCTCTATGTCTGCTTTCTGGAGAGTTTTTTTTACCTTAAATGGGTGTTGAATTTTGTCAAAAGCTTTCTCTGCATCTATTGAGATGATCATATGGTTTTTCTCCTTCCATTTGTTAATATGGTGTATAACATTGATTGATTTGTGTATATTGAAGAATGCTTGCATTCCTGGGATAAACCCCACTTGATCATGGTGTATGATCCTTTTAATGTGCTGTTGGATTCTGTTTGCTAGTACTTTGTTGAGGAATTTTGTATCTATGTTCATCAGTGACATTGGCCTGTAGTTTTCTTTTTTTGTGACATCTTTGTCTGGATTTGGTATCAGGGTGATGGTGGCCTCGTAGAATGAATTTGGGAGTGTTCCTCCCTCTGCTATATTTTGGAAGAGTTTGAGAAGGATGGGTGTTAGCTCTTCTCTAGATGTTTGATAGAATTCTCCTGTGAAGCCATCTGGTCCTGGGCTTTTGTTCGTTGGAAAATTTTTAATCACAGTTTCAATTTCAGGGCTTGTGATTGGTCTGTTCATATTTTCTATTTCTTCCTGGTTCAGTCTCAGAAGGTTGTGCATTTCTAAGAATTTGTCCATTTCTTCCAGGTTGTCCATTTTATTGGCATATAGTTGCTTGTAGTAATCTCTCGTGATCCTTTGCATTTCTGCAGTGTCAGTTGTTACTTCTCCCTTTTCATTTCTAATTCTCTTGAGTCTTTTTTGCTTGATGAGTCTGGCTAATGGTTTATCAATATTGCTCATCTTCTCAAAGAACCAGGTTTTAGTATTATTGATCTTTGCTACTGTTTCCCTCATTTCTTTTTCATTTATTTCTGATCTGATCTTTATGACTTCTTTCCTTCTGCTAACTTTGGGGGTTTTTGTTGTTGTTGTTGTTCTTGTTTCTCTAATTGCTTTAGGTGGAAGGTTATGTTGCTTATTTGAGATGTTTCTTGTTCCTTGAGGTAGGATTGTATTGCTATAAACTTCCCTCTTAGAACTCCTTTTGCTGCATCCCATAGGTTGTGGATCATCATGTTTTGTCATTTGTTTCTTGGTATTTTTTAATTTCCTCTTTGATTTCTTCAGTGATCTCTTGGTTATTTAATAGTGTATTGTTTAGCCTCCATCTGTTTGTGTTTTTTTTACAGATTTTTTCCTGTAATTGATATCTAGTCTCATAGCATTGTGGTCAGAAATGATACTTGATACAATTTCAATTTTCTTAAATCTACGAAGGCTTGATCTGTGACCCAAATATGATCTATCCTGGAGAATGATCCATGAGCACTTGAGAAGAAAGTGTATTCTGTTGTTTTTGGATGGAATGTCCTAGAAATATCAATTAAGTCCATGTTGTTTAATGTATCATTTAAAGCTTGTGTTTCCTTATTTATTTTCATTCTGGATGATCTGTCCATTGGTGAAAGTGGGGTGTTAAATTCCCCTACTATGATTTTGTTACTGTCGATTTCCCCTTTTATGGCTGTTAGTATTTGCCTTATCTATTGAGGTGCTCCTATGTTGGGTGCATAAATATTTACAGTTGTTATATCTTTTTCTTGGATTGATCCCTTGATCATTATGTAGGGTCCTTCTTTGTCTCTTCTAATAGTCTTTATTTTAAAGTCTATTTTGTCTGATATGAGAATTGCTACTCCAGCTTACTTTGTTTGTTTGTTTGTTTGTTTGTTTGCGGTACGCGGGCCTCTCAATGCTGTGGCCTCTCCCATTGTGGAGCACAGGATCCGGACGTGCAGGCCCAGCGGCCATGGCTCACGGGGGCCCAGCCGCTTCGCAGCATGTGGGATCCTCCCGGACCAGGGCACGAACCCAAGTCCCCTGCATCGGCAGGCGGACTCTCAGCCACTGCGCCACCAGGGAAGCCCCAACTCCAGCTTACTTTTGATTTCCATTTGCATGGAATATCTTTTTCCATCCCCTCACTTTCAGTCTGTATGTGTCCTTAGGTCTGAAGTGGATCTCTTGTAGACAGCATATATACGGGTCTTGATTTTGTATCCATTCAGCCAGCCTATGCCTTTTGGCTGGAGCATTTAATCCATTTACATTTAAGGTAATTATCAATAGGTATGTTCCTATTACCATTTTGTCAATTGTTTTGGGTTTGTTCTTGTACGTCTTTTCCTTTTCTTGCGTTTCCTGCCTAGAGAAGTTCCTTTAGCATTTGTTGTAAAGCTGGTTGGGTGGTGCTGAATTCTCTTAGCTTTTGCTTCTCTGTGAAGGTTTTAATTTCTCCATCAAATCTGAATGAGATCCTTGCTGGTTAGAGTAATCTTAGTTGTAGTTTTTTCCCTTTCATCACTTTAAATATGTCCTGCCACTCCCTTCTGGCTTGCAGAGTTTCTACTGAAAAATCAGCTGTTAACCTTACGGGGATTTCCTTGTATGTTATTTGTTGTTTTTCCCTTGCTGCTTTTCATATTTTTTCTTTGTATTTAATTTTTGATAGTTTGATTAATATGTGTCTTGGCATGTTTCTCTTTGTGTTTATCCTGTATGGGACTCTCTGTGCTTCCTGGACTTGAATGACTATTTCCTTTCCCATGTTAGGGAAGTTTTCGACTATAATCTTTTCAAATATTTTCTCAGACCCTTTCTTTTTCTCTTCTTCTTCTGGGACCCCTATAATTCGAATGTTGGTGTGTTTAATGTTGTGCCAGAGTTCTCTGAGACTGTCCTCAGTTCTTTTCCTTCTTTTTTCTTTATTCTGCTCCCTCTCAGGTATTTGCAGCATTTCATCTTCCAGCTCCCTTATCCGTTCGTCTGTTATTGGTTCCTTCTAGAGCTTTTTTATTTTCAGTAATTGTGTTGTTCATCACTGTTTTCTCTTTTGTTCTTCTAGATTTTTGTTAAATGTTTCTTGTATTTTCTCCTTTCTGTTTCTGAGATTTTGGATCATCTTTGCTATCATTACTCTGAATTCTTTTTCAGGTAGGTTGCCTATTTCCTCTTCATTTATTTGGTCTTATAGGCTTTTACCTTGCTCATTCGTCTGTAACATATTATTCTGTTGTTTCAATTTTCTTTTTTTGATGAGTGTTTCTGTATTCCTGTCTTACTGGTTGCTTGGTCTGAGACATCCAGCACTGGAGTTTTCAGGCAGTTGGATAGAGTCAGGTCTTGGTGCTGTGATGAGGACCTCCAGGAGGCCTCACTCAACTGATATTCCCTGGGGTCTGAGGTTCTCTGTTAGTCCAGCGGTTTGGACTTGGACGTCTCCCCACAGGAGCTCGGGCCCGACATCCGGCCTGGGACCCAAGATCCTGCAAGCTTTGTGGAGTGGTAAATTTAAAAAGCAAACAAAAAAAGGAGCAGTACAATATCGAAGAATAAAAAACAAAATACAAGTAGAAAAAGTTACAATATATTAGGAACAATAAAACTATAATTGAAACAACTGCAACAAGGTAAAATAAAGCCACAACAGAGAAAAGAAACAAAAAAGGGTGGGGGGGGACAAGCCAAAAGGAGAGAACAATAACAAATTATAAAGAATAAAATAAAATCAGAAAAATAAAAGATTCGTTAGGAAAAATAAAAATTTTAAAAGAATCAACAAAGTAAAACAGAACCCCAATCTAAAAGAGGAAAAAAGGCAAAAAAAAAAACAAAAAAAAAATCCTTGGCTATGGGGGCGGAGTTTAGGCGGGGACGGAACTTAGGCAGGGGCAGGATCTAGGCTGGTCGAGGGGGTGACGTTTGAGCATGGGGCAGGGCCTAGGCTCAAAGGGGAGAGGCAGCACCTGGAAAGGAGGGCCTCTGGTTCCAGACTTTGGAGGTAGGGCCCTGAGTGAGGGTGTGTGGGTGGGGTTTAGGCCCAGCACCTTGGAGGGGGTCTCCAAGTGTAGAGGTGGGGCCCTGGGTGGGGGTGTAGGGGTGGAGCTTGGGCTCTGCGTGGCAGGAGGGAGGCTCCGAGGGCAGAGGATTAGGCCCAGGAGCCAAACAAGCTCCCGTGCCTAAGTGGACAGGGAAAGCGCTGGCCACGTTCCCTTCTGTTCCTTCGCATCCCTCCCCCACTGTCTCCCACAGGGTCTCCCCTGTCCCCACTGGACCCCTAACTGTGGGTGGGTCCCTCTGGGTGTAGGAACTCCTCCCCTCCCCCAGCCACCCCTCAGAGGCACCAGTCCCATCCCTCCTCCACTCCTCCTCCCCCCTCACTCCCCCCACGCCCCACATCCTACCCGGTAGCTGGGGGTTCCTCCTGTCCCCTTAGGTGTCCGTGGTCCCCCACTGGTGCCTGGTAGGTGCCCTCGTTGGAAGGAGACGCAAATTCTGCATCCTCCTAGTACAGCGTCTTGACTCCACCCCAGTGTGACCATTTTTAATCATCATGTAATAAAGCATCCCTTGTTTTAAATGCCCCACAAAACGTATCAAGGCTGTTTTCAAAGAGCTGAAAGCAGATACAGAGAGCAAGTCCTTAGCCATGTTCGGGTGCATCCATTCAAATAATAAGAGCCACATACACATTCTACCAGCTAAAAGGAGCACATGGTCCTACCATTTCCAGCCTGAAAGCCAGCAATAGGTGCTCAAACTCTATTAGGTTCCTAGCACAATTAAAACAAAATGCCACAGTGTAGATGGCTTAAGGCACAGAAATTTGTTTCATAATTCTGGAGGCTAAAAGTCCAAAATCAAGGTGTTGGCAGGGTTGGCTCCTTCTGGAGGCTCTGGGGGAGGGTCGATTCCATGCCTCTCTCCTGGCTTCTGGTGACTCGTTTGCAGTCTTTGGCATTCCTTGCCTTACAGATGCATCACCTGATCTCTGCCTTCATGTTCACACGGCTTTCTCCCTGTGTGCATGTCTGTGTCCAAGTTTCCCCTTTTTATAAGGACAATAATCTACTGGAGTAGGAACCTACCCAGTATGACCTCGTCGTAATTACGTCTGCAACAACGCTATTTCCAAATAAGGTCACATTCTGAGGTCCTGGAGGTTAGGACTTCACATGAATTTTTGGAAGACGCAATTCAACCTATAACAAACTCCTAAAACACAAGTTACAGTCAGGAACACTCTACCAGTCTTCACAGCCTTTAAAATCAAGGTTGCAAATTCTCAGATCAAAGCAAACTCCACAGGGGTGCTTTTAGAGGGAATACAAGGAATGTCTAATCTTTGTTTCAGGAGACTTGCTTGTCTTGAAGAGGAATACAGATGCAGATCAGGACACTGGGGCCTTGTGTCACAGAAGCCTCCAGAGTGCCAGTGGAGAGTAGGGGTGAGCTGGGAGGGAAAGTGTAAAAGCTCAGTGCACCTTTCCTCCTCGTTGGGCATTTTGACGGAGGCAGTGCCTCTTGCCTGGCAGATTAGCAGTTTCAGACTGTCTCCACCCCTTCTAGAAACTTCGTGTGAGCCTAGGCAGGAGGGCAGGGCCCAGCTTCAACCTGTACACATTGCTACAGTGCCCTGGAAAGTCCCAGCCATAAGATTGGGACTTAGATGGTGAAGGGAGCTTAACACCTGCTTCCTAACTTTCCAAAACAAACTGTCATTTTTCAGGAGTGCCAAAGGAATAAAACACCTACCCACCCTAAGCAAGCAACATACAGCTGTACACCCTCAAGTTTCTCCAAAGAGCAAGGGCTTCTGAATAGACTGTAGTGACTCTTCCAACTCGAGTCAGAAGTGGTTCTACAAGGTCGCCACTAGAGGGCAGGCTGTTAAAACGTTCCTTTCAAACCAGTCGTTCTGCAAAAGCAAAAGCTGACACAAGCTGACAAGCTCCAGGCTTCAAAGGCGGCTTTCTAGCGGGCCCTCTCCTACATGTACTGCAACTACACGTTCAGTGACGAGCAACAGCACGCGAAGCACTACCTTGTTTGCATGCTACCATTTTCTTTTCAGAGTAAATTTACAGTGTAAAGCCCAGCAACTAACCTGCTCTTCCTTCAGCTTTTCTTCTGTTGGGGGTTCCTGGAAGTGAAGGAATTACTGGCCAGGGCAGGTTAAAGGATACCGGGATGAACTCACTCAGGCACCCATCCTCTCCTTGGTGCCAAGCTTACAAGAGTACTACTCAGCACGAACACCCCCCAAAGGAAACTGTATTTAATTCCTCAAATAAGTCTTAAAAACCATAATTTTATAAACTCTTCTGTCGCAAACTCTTCCAAAAAAAGAAACGCTCAAGTCTACAGATGGCTTCGGTCCCATGCAGAATTTGGCTTCCCTTCTCTGTCCCCTACCCGCACCTAGATACATCAGTCTTGTCTGTTGTCATGTATAGACTTTATCATGTCACCATGATAAGGCCAAAACTAAAGTATTTCCAAACAGTGCATTTTCCTTCTCAAAGACTAGGCCTCCTACTGCTGAAAGGGCATCACTTAGAAACAGCCCCCCGGCCTCCCTGGAGAGAGCTGGCCACCAACCTCATTGGTCAGCGTTTATGGAGAGCTTCCCAGTTCTTCCTTGGAGGTCTCAACAGGATTTCCCTAGAGGAGGAGGGCTTCGTGGAATAAATGACAAAGAACTGGGGAAGGCCTGCCAGGTCGCTGGGCTCAGGCTTCTCATTGTTCAGCCCACCGGCTTCCCAGGGCTCTGGTCCAAGGCCGCAGAACCAGGAAACTACAGAATTAGTGCATCCACCCACCCCCTACACACACACACACACACACACACACACACACACACACACACACACACGGGGCACGGAGGAGGAAACAGTCTGCATAATAAGACGAAGCCAAGAGACACTTCTCAGCACCCCCTTGCGAGAAGGATGACTGAGACCTGGGGCAGGAAGAAAGCTGCAAGAGAAGCAGAGGTTTATTCTTTGCGAGAAGGAGGGAGAACAAGGAAAGGCACTTCTTTTTCAAGTGCTTCATGACACGAAATTCTGCTTTTGAATTCCTGCATTCATTTCAAAAAAAAAAAAACTATCAGATATTTTTAAATCATAGAAACAAATGATGTTTGTGGGAGCTGGTCAAACAACAGAGATAGAGAAATTTAATAATCATCCCCTTCTAAATATGGAAGAAACTTCCCGTAAGTTCTGAGTTTTGTAGACAAAGCACCTTTTTACCTCTGAGCTGTAACATTTCTCCTTTGTTGGCCCAGAGTTTGCTCTGAACAAGGAGGGCCGATTACCTCACGTGCACAGATAATCTCTATAGCACAGCTAAGAAAACTCAAGAAATAGGGATTAGTTATCTCCAGTTACCCCTGATAAATTTCCTTAGAGTCAAAATAACATTTTTGCCTTAAATATCCAGGGAAGTGAGGCACATTGTTTCTCAAACAAGTATTGAGACATAGTGTCAGGGTCTGAGAATACTATGTGAGCCATAAAATTCTGTTTTCTTTTGATCTTTGAAAATAGTCTTTAATAGTTTGAAAGAGCCTTCTGAGGTGATAGTTCACAATGAAAGGACATTTACATTGGCATTTTAATCTTAAAAACTTAGATTTTTAAGATTCCTGCTCTGAGACTGCTAGAAATTATTTTCTCATAAAAGGCCTGTGAATATTATTAAGATTTACCTAGGTCCATGGGTCCTAAATCTCACTGTGCATTAAATTTTCACGGGAGCTTCTTAAAAATACAGGCTCTGGCTCTCCCACTCCAGAATTGCTCGGGGCAAGGCCTGATCTGTATTCTATGTGGGGCCCAGGTGATTGTGACCAGCAGACAATGATTTCAGAGACAGAGGTTTTCCTCCATCCCCAGCTCTGCCCCTGTCTCTCATCAGTCCGTGTCCAGCAGCACAAAGGGACCTTCCCCTCCCCAGCCACAAAATGTCCCCTCTCCTTTTCCCCTCTGAGAGAACCTGATCAGAACGGTGCCTTTCCAAGTGTCCTTCCCAGACAAGGAGCAACAGCGTCACCTGGAAACGTGTCAGAAATGCACATTCTCAAGCTCCACCCAAGACCTACTAAATTAGAAATTCTGGGGATGGGCAGACCCAGTAACCTGTGTTTTAACAAGCTTTCCAGGTGATTCCAATGCACACTTAAGTTTGATCACCACTGGATTGGAGAATTTCACAACTGCAAGAGAGAATGAAGACAGACATAACTCCACGTAAGGTAGAAGCAAGTTTATTAATGACAACCTTTAATTACAACCACTCTCAAGTGTAAAAAATAAAGGGTGATTAATTAAAATTTAGAACTCACTTGGACTTGCTGTTTGGCCTTTCACTGGATGTGCCAAAGGGTGGGAAGCTCGCCTGATTCTTAATCAACTGGTCAGGTGGAGTTCACTGGAGAATGAGGTAACAAACAAGACAAGACAAGAGTGCCAACTGGAGAGCTCAAGTCTCCGCCATGTTGGGATGACAATACGGAATGACAACAGTGGTGGGGGCAGAGATGAAACAAAATAATCTTACAGCCAGAATATGGAACGAACATCTCTAACTACACAGAGACACAGAAACACACACATGCAGAGTCATACACACCTTAACTCTGGAGACTAGATTTTCAAAGAATTTTTGTCCTTTCTCTGAGCAGATGGACACATTCATCAGCCACAGCGATGCAACATGGGGCTGAAATGGAAAACCTTGCTAAGTTTCCACCAACTATGCTAGCTGGCTGCCCAGCTCTGTGTTGGTAAGTGTGTCATCACCGTAAAATACACCTGTGGTCTTCCCAGTGTTCCACAGACTAACTTCTCCCCAGGGGGTGCGACATCCTGGTGGACCTGGATGATTAAAACCTGGGGGCAAAACTCGTCCCTCCCACCTGGAACGGGGGCAGGTGGCAGTATCTGGAAGTGTTTCCCACCTTGTGTCACAGAACACTTGCCCCATCAATGCTCTCCCCTCCAAAGAGTTTGTGCTTTGTTACCATCCTGATGGTGAGTCTGTACTAAGAAAAGAAGGAGCTCTGGCCATGCACTCTGGGTTTGTTTTTGGTTTTGTTTGTTTTTAATAAAAACAAACTAAAACCAGAAGAAACCATCAGAAGCTTTGTGTCCGCATCATTTCAGAATTGGCTTTAATTCCCTTCAAAGAGAAAGACGGGGAGGCTGCAGAAGAGGCCACGATGATCAACCGACACGATTCAGAAAGTGTTGAGTCCACAGAAGCATTTGCGATGGCCCAGATGGATCCTTCGCAGACAGGGAGGACACCTCTTAAGGCTGTGAACCCACGAAATCAATGCTGACCGAATAACGTTTTTAAAGGTTTGTAGAAAAGACGGCAGGAAAAGGAGTTGGTGGATTGATTCACAGGTCATGCAGGGAGATTCTATAAAAAATTAATATTCGAGCTGAGTAAAAAAAAATCTTTAAAATTTAAGAAACTGTATCATAGCTTTCACTTTTGGAAGAAGAAAAGAACAAAAACAAAAAAACACCCACAACAAAACGAAACCCATAGTATTCCAGAGTTTCCAAGGAATCCAACGACTAATTTGGTAGGCTGCAGTATTTATGACCTCTTCATTAACCTCATTTTCTCCTTGGATTTCATTGATAAATAAAGCTCAGGCCTACTTAGAAAAGAGATCTGTCCTGCTAAAATTCAGCATCATGAAGTGTTCCAAAGCCCCTGCTCAGCACACAAGGAATATACAACTTCTCTTACGAGGAGAAACTTCAGGAGAGACCAGACGTGCCCACCCAAGTTCCTTGTTGAATGTGGTCACAAAATCTGAACCCAAAGGCAAGCTGTTTTCTTCTTGGGACCATGGTTGTAGCAGTTCCTTGAAATGTACAGTGAAGGGATGCCGAGCAACCACAGCCCTCCCAGGTAAGGGGTTGAGTTTTAGAAAAGACGCACTTCCTCAGGCCACGGCACAGAAGGCAGCCCTCCAACTACCGAAGCAGAGAACAAGGCTTTTCCACAAATTCAGTACATCTGGGTTCCCCCACCCTCCCTTTTTTTCTCATTTGGTAAGTATCCAACCGTCCAGAAATTCATGGCTACAATAGAGACTGACGGCGCAACGACTTTCATACTGGTTATTATTATTTTTTTTTAATTCTGTCAGTGAGCAGCATTTCCCAGTTCTACCCCCCCAAAAACTAAGTTCTGATGGCAGCTCCATCAGGTGGGATCGCAGGATGCCTCTGTGATTAGGGTCCGTGCAGCATGGGTATCAGTTGGGCGCACTGGAGGGTCAGGAAGGCAGGGTCTGTCCAGTGTCTGGAGGCAGCTGTTGCAGGCGCTCTACCAGCTAGCCCTGACAGCTTCAATATCACTCACCAGGTTCTGTGCCAGGCAGATCCCAAAAATCTGGGCAAGGAAGGAAAAGACAGTCAAACAGTAGAACTTTTAACTTTAGATCAGGCTTTTCTTTGGCTACTGAATTCCACTTTTTAAAAATCTTTGATTTTTTTAAAATTGAGATAGAATTCACATCCCACAAAATTCATCCTTTTAAAGTGTATAAGTTATAGTGATTTTCGGTATATTCGTGAGGATGTGCAACTATCACCGCTATCTAAATCCAGAACATTTTGGTTACCCCAAAAAGAAACTCTGTACCCATGAGCAGTCATCCAGACCCCACCCCCATCCCAACAGGCCTGGCAACCACTAAGCCACATTCTATCGCTATGGATTGGCCTATTCTGGACATTTAATATAAACAGAATCATATAACATATGGCCTTTTGTGTTGGTCTGCTTTCATGTAGCAAAATGTTTTCAAGGTTCGTCCACGTTGCAACAGTAGTTCAATCTTTTCGATGGCTGAATAATATTCCATTATATGGATACACCACATTTTGTTTATCCATTCATCAGATGATGGACATTTAGATGGTTTTCACTTTTTGGCTATTGCAAATAATGCTGCTCTGAACATCTGTGTACTTTTTGGGCGAACATGTTTTCAGTACTTTTGGGCACATACCTAGGAGTAGAATTGCTGCGTCATATGGTAACTCTGTTTAATTTTCTCGTGAACTGACAAATTGTTTTCCAAAGAGACTGCATCATTTTCATTCCCTTCAGCAATGTATGAGGGTTCCAATTTCTCCACATCCTAACCAGCTCTTGTTATTGGTTTGTCTTTTTTATTATAGCCACCTTGATATGTTTGAAGTGGTATGTCATTGTGCTTTTGATTTGAATTTCCCTCCCAGTTAACGATGTCATTACAAATAGCTAATGTGTATTTTCTTTGGAGAAATGTCTATTCAAATCCTTTGCCCACCTTTAAATTGGGTTTGTCTTCTTTTATTGTTGAGTTGTTCTTCATATGTTCTACATACTGGGTCCTTGACAGATGTACTGATGTGCAAATATTTTCTCCCATTTTGTGGGTTGTCTTTTCACTTTCTTGATAGTATCATTTTCAGCACAGAAGTTTTTAATTTTGAAGAAGCCCAATTTGTCCACTCTTCCTTTGGTTGCTTGTGCTTTTGGTATCGTATCTAAGAAAACACTGCCTAATTCAAGGTCACGAAGATTTACACCTATACTTTCTTCTAAAACTTTTATAGCTTTACCTTTTACATTTAGGTCTTTGGTCTGTTTTGAGTTTTTATTTTTATTTTTTGGCCAAACCATGCAAGCTAGCAGGATCTTAGCGCCCCCCACCCCCCAACCAGGGATCGAACCCAGGACCCCTGCAGTGGAAGCACAGAGTCCTAATCACTGAACCGCAAGGGAATTTTGAGTTAATTTTTATATGTGATGTGAGTTAGGGGTCCAGATACAATCTTTTGCATATAGATATCCAGTTGGTCCAGCACCGTTTGTTGAAAAGACTACTGTTTCTCCATTGAATGGTCTTGGTTTCCTGGTCAAAATATCAGCTGACCATAGATATAGAGGCTTTTTTGAACTTTCAATTCCATTCCACTAATCTGTAGGTCCAACCTTATGCCAGTACACTCTATCCTGATCACGGGAGCTTCGTAGTAAGTTTTGAATTGGGAAGTGTGGATTCTCCAACTTTGTGCTTTTTAAAGTTTGTTTTGCTATGCTGGGTCCCTTGAATTTCCATATGAATTGTTGGATCAGCTTGTCCATTTTTGCAAAAAAAGGCAGTTGTAATTTTGGTAGGGGTTGCACTGAATCTGTACATCAATTTCGGGAGTACTGTCACCTTAACAATATTAAGTCTTCCAATCCGTGAATGCGAATGGCTTTCCATTTATTTAGGCCTTCTTTAATTTCTTTCAACCATGGCGCCTCATTTGTGACCCTCTAAGTTAAAGGTGTCACATCACCATAAGATGCAAAGCCTAGCTCTTGGGACTTCCCAGGAGGAAAAGTAGGTGCTCTCTTCCCTCACAGCACTTTGGCAAGGTGGCCCAGAGAGAGAAAGGAGCAGAGCGTATCTGTGAAACTCCAAAAAGCCTTAGCCTTTCCACTGGGCAAGACTCTACATCTGACCATTCCTGTCTGACCGGTTGTCACAATGCCGCATTACTGAGCCCATGGCAATGTTGGAATGCCAGCAGGCAAATACTGACCCAGTCAATTTCTCTTTCTTGAAAAGGAAAAAAAAAAAAAAAAAAAAGGTTTCCTAAAGTCTTTCAGGACAGTAGCATCTAAAATCAGAGCTTCAATAAAATACAAACCAAATATAGTTGAGGTCTGTTCCCCAGCCCTCCAATGTGTCTTAAAAACTGTGAAATGATGGTGAATAAGCAAAGCTCCTGTCCTGGTGAGTGCTCTCCCAGGGCATCATTTCCCTGCGACATCCATCTTACCTGTAGCAATGCAATGCCTATAAAAATACCAGCCACAATGGTTAAGTTGTCCTGCAACCACTTCTCAAACTGGGGCACACAGCCTTTCGTGTAGATTACAATCTGCTGATCGACTTCCTTCAGAAGGGAAGAGGAGAGCACAGCATCACTAAGCAAGTTCAAAAGCTCCTCCAACACCCTTCGTGCTAAGCGACAAGACGAGTTTCCACTTACTGGCTTTTGCCTGGCATCATAGCCACACTGAGTGTTGATGACATCTTCCTGGTGGAGAAAAGAAACAGAAGAGTGAAATTCACTCTTGTCAGAGAGAAAGCCCACCTAGGGGTCAGCAGAGGACCCCTTTTAAGTGCTGGTCAGAAAATCTTGATTTGGGCACACAGACGTCCCAGGCACCATGTTAAACACTTTTACACATAATTCCACGGAATTATTATAACCATCCTCAGAAGTAGGTATTAAATATCCCTTCCTTTCCAAATGAGGAAAACTGAGACTCAGGAAATATCAGATAGACTAGTAATTCCATTATGTGGAAGGCTCTAGATTCAAAGTTGATAATCTCAAGAAGCTTACGCATTTAGGAAACTGGAGACATAAAAACCACAGTTAAAGGTTTCTTATAATTACTTTCATGACTATATTCACTTATGATCTTTTGGGGGGAATTCTACTTTTAAATCTATATACTTGTATGTGATTTAAATGATTTTTCAATGAGAAGGAATTATTCTGATAATTTTAAATGATACCCCGACCACACAGCACGTGGACAGATGCCCTGAAATCTTATAGGCCTGATCAGAAACGTGGGTTCCGCTGCTTTAGGTGTGTTTATGTTTCCCCTCTGGAGGGTACGGGGTGGATTTTATTAGCTTAGCATTTATGGAATAAGATATCTCTACCCAGAGGATCTGTCGTTGAAAGGGGGGGCACAACACCTGAGAATCTTCAGAATTCTTCTGATGGAACGGTAACTCAGGGCAGGGGCTGGAGACGGAGAGAGCAAGGCTTGCATCTACTGCCTGGGTGGGCGCCCTGGGCTCTGTGCTGGGCGCTCTCTTGCCTCCCAGCCTCCTCAGAGGAAAGGAGAAGTGAGCTAGTGCTCACTGAGGGCTCAGAGCAGGGCAGCACAGTCCTTACCGACTCTGTCTCCTTCAGACCACCTCTGGTGGGCAGCCTACGAGAAGCTGTGCTTTGCTATCTCAGACCACTGTCCCCTCTTGTCTCTTTATTTTTTTTCATCTTTTTAAATCGAAGTGTAGTAGATTTGCAATATTGTATTAGCTTCAGGGGTACAGCATAATGATTCAGTATCCTTACAGACGAACCATGCCCCCTTTTAAAGAGACCTGCACCGCCCCCCCCTACCTTGCAGGGGAAAATCAGCCATGAACTCATCAGCGCCCACTCGGCTCTGCTCCTTGTGGGGAAGGGCGGGTCTGGGAGAGGACACCTGGGGACTGACCAGCCAGAGAGAGGCTGAAGAGGGCGGAAGGGCCAGGGGCACCTTTTCTCTCACATTCATTGTTCTAACCCTCGATTCTGGCTTTTAACTTACAGCAGGGGTGCTGCATTTTAAGCTGTTCTATATACCAGGCACATGATTTGACTCAAAATACAATCAAACCTGTGGTAAAGAGGGTGGCTTGTGAACAGGTTTATGTTTTTGTTTTTTTTTAAAAAAAGAATGACTGTAGTCATTCTGGCCCAGAGTCTGGGCAGCTGCAGTCTTCCTGCAAGTGGTCTCGTCCTAACTTGTCTCAAACTCTTCTGCTATTCCTAGTATTCCTTCGGAGCTAAGTGGACAAGAAAAGGGTTACTAACCCCAAGCAATGCAGAGAGCTTCCACAAAAGCCCATCCTTCTCGCAAAGAAGGAATCACAGTCAATACAGGCAGCTGCCTGAGTCTAAGCTCAGTTCCATCACTTGCCAGCAATGTGAGCTTGGGAAAGTTACTTAAACTCCACGGGCCTTGATTTCACCTGAAAAGGGAAGATAATGGTGGTATCTGCCAGCAGGGATGTTCCAAACTTAAGCCAACACACAAAAAGGCTTAGAATAGGAACCAGCACATACCGCTAAATTAAGGTCAGGGATGATTACTCCTACTGGGAAGATCTGAGCACTAACCCCCCTACAGGAGCTACAGTTAGGAATAAGAGGGTAAGAGGTTTCCAGAAAAAACCCACTCTGCTCATCCCACACACGCTCTCGGTGTGATGCGCGGAGCAGGCCAACGGGTTGCTGGCAGCCACTTACTGCGGGGTCTTTAGTACAGCAGGAGAAGGGCACGCCGCATCGCTCTCGACTTGCATTGGAATCTGTGCAATTGAAGTAAATATTTAGGTTCCAATCATCAGCTCCAAAAGCCCCACAGCACTGCCACTAGAGCAAACAGGAGAGAATTAGAACATCTCGACTTGGAGGCGACCAGGTGCCTACACTTGCACCCGCCAGGATGACCCACACCCAGCTTCTGCCAAGCTCTAACCTTCTCTGTATCTCAGAATTTATTTTTAAACCAACTGAACATAAAGGGCCCCTGTAAAAGCTTCCAAGGTAAGGCTGAAGGTTTGTAAGGATGTGTTGGCGTGAGATTTAGAAAACAACTGATGAGACCCGTGGTGTTAGGTGGAAGACGGGCAGAGCCTGAGTTGTACAGCAGGGCCCAGTTAGAGATAAGCAAGACAGAAAACAGCGGTAGTGTCTGAAGGAGGCAGCTGGGGTTGTGGGTAGGAGATCTAGAGGCTTACTTTTTTTAAAATTTCCATCTCTACACCTGAACGCTTTTTAAAAAAAATCCATTTTATTGAGGTGTAATTGATATACAATAAACTGCACATATTTAAAGTATACAATTTTATAAGTTTTGACACACTTATACATGGTAAAACCATCACCACAAGCAAGACAGTGAACATACTCGTTACCTTCCCCCAAGTTTTAGAGGCTTACTTTTCATTCTATATCTGTTTCTACTCTGAATTTTTATAAACAAGAGTGTGTATTTACATTTTCAACCTGAAAAACATTCAATCATCTAATTAAAATATAATCAAGCAAGCTGTTAAATTCAGTGGGTCTTAAACGAGGCCTGATTCAAGGGCCGCTCCATCATAAGCCCCTTTGACACTCCCCATGCTGGACTAGCCCTGCTTCTCCAAGGTAAATAAACATCAAGCCTTGACCATTTTAAGGGTTTCAAGACCAATAGCGACTTCAAAGTATTAAAGGCCACGAGAGAAAAGTGAAATCACATGAAATAACAGAATCTCCATATAAAGCAGACAGCATCTCAAGAGAACGTGTATCGCATGTTATTCCAACTCATCGAGTCCTCCGAGGGCTTGGGTTGTGCATCTCCAGTTTGCCTACAATGCCCCATCAGATTTGTCACGCAAACTAGTCAGCAATAATACTTGGCAAGGTGTGAGCTTGCATCCGTTATGACCCAACAAAACAGTGAAGCCTGCTGAGGAGATGAAACAGGGCTTAACTTCACACCTGAGGGACAGCAGGCTCCAGGACAGTCGTTGCTGTCACCGAACAAAGGCCACACAATTCAGCTCGCTTCCGAGCACCTAAGGAGGGCAGGGGGCCTCCCTCGCGCCGATGGAGCTCTCTCCTCCCTTTATCAAAGGGACCCCAGCTCACTCTGGAAAACTGTCCAACCAAGAGACAGCCACTGGTCCGCGGAGCTTCTGTCTGCCCTCCAGTTCCGCCATATACGTGAACGTCACGGACACGGCTCTCCAGGTCTGCTCACCTTATCCAGTTTCTCAGTGCATGCAAATAAAGGCCTGTCAGTTTGTAGGACAATAACACCTGAAGCCTGATATAAAACCATGTACATCTTATGAGAGTGTCATGATATCCCCACGAGTTAAGTAGCTGCTACTGTTATTCCCATTTTACTCTTGGGGAAATAGCTCAAGGTCCTATTAGCCCGAGGTCACTTAGCTAATCAGATTCTGGCACTAGCTGTGTCTTCCGAACCCTTGTTTATACCATCCTGCGTTGTGAGTGGAACAGGGCATCTGCTACTTTGTTCGCATCGCAGAGGCTGTCACGTCGTAATGTTGAGAAACCTGAGTGGGGTGGCTCTACTCCACAGGCTCTTCACTTGTGAGAAGCCACCAAGGCTTGACTTTCAGTTTTAGCTGCGGGTGCTATAATAATATTTGGATAGGCACAATTCTAGGAACTTTGTGGATAAACATTCTATTGACTAAGTATATTATTATGAGCTATGAAGTGTGGAGAATGATCAAAAAGGGGGCCAAGAATAGGAAAGAACCCACATCTAACACCAAAGAACAGGGTTAAACCTATAGCAAAACAATAGTCTTCAAATGTCCATAGGAATGGGCACCTTTGACTCTAACGTTTTTGCCTAAGAGTTTTCTTCCTTGTTCTTAGTAGAAATTGAGGTAAGTGAAAATAAGACATTTCCCATTAGGGTACATATCGTGTATGCCCTAGAACAAGTCAGAAAATAATAAATACACAAGCAAACAGACAAAAGCCCATGCAGAAAAGTCAGAGGTACGTTCCAGCTGGCAGGTGCAGAAGCCAGGAGGAGTTTTCATTGGGGTCATCCTTCCGAGAAGGCTTTCAACTTGAAAATAAACGAAATTTAAACTTACATATTCCTGGGTGAAGTCTATGAGGTTTTGCAAATCAATGTCATCCCTGTACGCTCTGATGTTGTTGTTTATAAAGAAATACAGCTGGTCTTTGATCCAGTCTTTGAAAACAAATGCCAGAACCCCGGCAGTGAGCTCCAGGAAGAAAATGATTCCCAGGAATACAGAAAACTAAAACAAAAGGCACATACACAGAGAACAGTTATAAGGGCTATTTTGATCCTATACAGTCAAATGCTTCCTTCTAAAAAGGTTTATAATACCATTGGGTTGTTACCCATGGCCAAAGCAGATAACCTTCAGTTTCTTAAGATTCATTAATAGAATATTACACTCCAAGAAAGGATTTTTAAAAATCACTTCAAAATCACATTTTAGGGGCTCTGGTGTTCCATGTGGTAATTAACCAACAAAGCCCATAAGCAGACATGGATAACAGGAATTCCTCATTAGACCCACATTAAGGCCTAATGAATTTCTCCTGATTGATGCATTCGTCAGACGCTTGAACAACGACCTGCTCCTACCTCTAGTAAGCTTTTGTAACGCTGAAAGATAAATTAGCCCAGTATTTTAAGATCGCCTGTCATTTGTTACCGTGGCCTTGATTCTGTATGCAATATAGCCCTTTTCCGGATTCAGATACTGTGTTAATTCCCCTTTGCACCTGCTACACGGGGTAAAACAGCAGATGGGTTCATTTTAGGTGAAGAGGTCAAAGAGGAACTGGGTGGGAAGGAGGGGGCAGCTGTGACATGAAAATAATTTCCCGTGATGCAAACAAAATGAAACCACTGGGTTGAGGGCTTTCTTGGGACAGCAAGCTGTGCCAGCTTTCCTTTGTGAAGCACCAGGCTCAGAATATTTTAAACAGCATCAACACGCAGCCAGAGGAAGACTTCCGGTTGACACAGACAACAAGAATTTAAAAGGAAGGTTGGAGACCACAGGTTACAAGGTAATTGCCCATAAATCTGCATAAATTTCCCTTTCATCTAGAAGACCCAGAAGTGTCTCATCTTAGTCATATCAACGTCCCGCTCACGCCCATGGTTCTTTCCACTTCCTCCCACCCCCATGTTCTCACCCTTTTCAAACTATTTTGCTCAAGCCATTTACGAGAAATGAGGCTGTGAAGGACCAGAGAGTAAACGGCAGGCAAAATTCTGTGGACAAGGGCAGAAAGGGTGGCACTGGGGCCACCCGCTGAGCCGAGCTCCTGAGGGCTCCTGCCACACAGGGAGAGGCTGGGGAGGTAGAGGGGCTACGGTCTGCTGTGCCTACACTCAGCGAGCAGACAGCATGCAGCCAACCAAGAGGAAAATATATTGGCGACGGGTGCAAAGGAAGCTACAGCTACTTACGAAAATAAAAGACAAAAAAGGTTTATTCACTCAGCAAACACCTACTGAATGGCCCACAAGAGATCAGGCTCGGGCCTAGGTGGGCTTTGCAGAGGCAAGGATAAGTAGGACCACAGCTCTGCCTCCAAAGAGCCCACAGTCTTATGTGAGGGTAGGAAAGGACCGTGGGGTCAGGTCTTTCCACATTAGATGTCAGTATATCTGGCAGTGTTTATCCAGGGTGCCAAGTGCCATTCTCGGAGGCTGGGCATGAGGGGAGGGGTGGAAGGAAGAAAGAAGTGCCTGCCAAAGTCTAGGACCCCAAGGTCTAGGTCCCAGTTCTAGACGCTCCAGCTCAGCCCCTCAGGTTCCATAGAGCTCCTGGTCATCTGTCCTTGATGAGTTCACTTTAGAAACAGAATCTAAACAGTTCTTAACAATCATCAGTAGTACCCATCATTTCAAAGTGAGCTTTCCTCAATCTAGAAAAAAGGAAAGAAAAAAAATCCCATCACTTTCACACAATGCCTACCCCACCGCATAAAACGACTCCCTCCTTTATCGGGTACTACCCTACACATGTAAATATGACAGTTATCACACTATAGAAATGAGAGAATCATAGCTAGTTCACAGGCGCGCACATGCAAAATAGCAAAACAGAGGTCAGGCAAAGGTTTTAATTAGACTTTTGGTCTCATCTCTATCAAGGTGAGGCCCAGTCGCCCTGGTAAGTTTTCTCATAATGTTACGTAATATATGTATCAGAAATTGAGTCCAAATTAAATTCTTATCAAATATTTGGCAGAAATCAGCGTCCTTCGGGTCCTATGAGCTAATTTCCCCCATTTCTGAAGGTGCAGAGACTGACTCACAGGCTTCATCCAAGGGCCTCAGTCAGTCAGGAAGCTCCATTTTCTCAGCTCCCGGATTTTCCCCCAGCAGTTCTCTTAGCCTTATGACATCAGATGTTTGAAGCTGTTTGGAGCCATGTTGACATTACTTCCTACTTCCTTCATAGCTCCTGCTTCAAAGCATATTCTAGGCCAGTTTTGACTGTTTGTACTAAATGGAGAGAGAGGGCATTTAAAATATTCTCCAAGACTTAAAAAAGCCAAGAAACAACACAGTTCTCTTCATTTCCAACGTGGGACTTCATAAATTAAGAAGCCAATCTAGAGAAATGTATGTATTTCTGCCTGTTCAGTTAACTCTGGTATCTTTAACTACAAAAATCATCAACTATATTAAACAGGCTACCCTTATAAACTAAACTATATGCAATTAAGTCACATTAAAGGGGAGCAAGGAGACTAACGCTGATAAAATAGGGGCCAGTAGTAAGTATGATCTGTGGCCCAATGAGGCTACAGAAAAGCTGAGTGAGGTGAGCTCAAGCATCTCACACCAAGAAGACTGGCAGGTTGGTAGGTCACAATCAGGGACAAAGCTCTCCTGAGGGCTCCAGAGGTCAAGACTAGGTGAGGAATGAAGTAATTTGTGTGTGTGTGTGTGTGTGTGTGTGTGTGTGTAAGACAAATGGAGTCTTGGAAAACTATTCCCAACACAGACCTATGTATAAAGAACAGAGAACCAACTGCTCATTAAATTGTACACAGGACCAAGCATCCCTTGGTTTTCCCTGTTAGCATGAGTCATATGAACTTTCAGAACAGCCTCCAGAACCTTGTCTGAGGCAGAGCCGCCCAAATGCAAAATGAGCTAGCCCAAGGGGCCAGTGAGAGGACAGCGTCTGCTCTTCTTAGGGCGATTCAAGAAAAGATGCCAGAGGAGATGTGGCAGAAGTGCGGGGGAAGGGAATCACATAGGGCATGGCCGTTGGGACTAGTTCTGGCCAATGCTCTTGTTTTAAATGAAAATGCCGTTAGATGATGATGTGTCAGCCGAGGTAGAGAATGACCCTAGGAACAGGGGATATAACGCTAAGGCTGTTCTTCCAAAGTCCCACCATCTTCCCTCCCCACAGGATGGTGGGGTTTTGAAAAATCATTTTTCTGTTCTTGGAGAGGGGCGTGGATACTGTCGTACACTGGGCTGTGAGACAGACGCTCACCAGAATGCCAAGCTCGAGACAGACAGGCACACTTAGCTGAAGCTGACCACTGGCTACACCTACCAAACTGATTTCAAACACACACAAGTAAACACATGCCACTTTGATCTCCTGAGGAAGGAATCTCCAAAGGAAAAGGCTTTTACTTTTCATTCTCGGCTTTTAATACTTATCTACCCCCTGGTTAAACTCCTCCTCCAAAAATATTCATGCTAACAATGATCACACCAAATACCCGCAAGGGATCTAAAAATTATGCTGGTCACACAAAGGAGGCCTTTGCGCTGGCAAAGAACACAGGAGATATGCATTTACTGTTTCTCTTTATTCACCAGAGCCTACTGCTTAACAGATTTAATCTGGACATGTCACAGACACTGTGCTTAGGTCTGGTTTCTCTAAACCAACTACCTCAACAGCTTTCTATTGACTATGTGCTTAAAAGAGGGGGCAAAAAATCATTCAAAAGAAGAAAACTAGGTACCTAGATAGACCTACCTTAGTCCTAAAGCGATTTTAGGGATTGGAATGCAAACTCATGATACCCATGTACAAAGCCTCCATGGATGGCATGGGGAGGGGCTGGTGCTGATATTATTAAGGAGGCAGGGGCAGAGGAGGATGGAGGGTGGGTATCTAGAGAGCCCTCCTAAAAGAAAAGCATTACCCAGGCCACATGCTTGCCAGTGCCTTCGGTACGGCTCACTCTTGCTGGTAGACGGGGTCCTTTTGATGTGAGATGAGAGTTTGGCTCTCAACCTGAGAGCAGAGTGCGGTACTTACAAACTTGAGAAGGAAAGTGTTTTCCCGTAGAGCTCCAATGCACCCAGCAAATCCCAGAATGAACATCACTCCTCCTACCACGAGGAAGAGCCAAACTGGGTCAAAGCCGCCAAGATCGGTGATGGAAGAGATGTTGGACAGAACTCCCTGGAAGCGGAAAAGAACACACAACAGGGTGCCAGGAGGCGGGGTCAGTTTTCTATCATGAAAAGATGACTGCCACTGTCTTTCCCCACCCCACCCCAAGAAAACCTTGAGAGGTATCTGACTGTCACATCATATCAAGAAACACCACCAGACAGAAAGAAAGAAAGATAGACAGATAGGAAGATAGGCAGATAGGTAGGTAGGTAGATAGATAAAACAAAAGAAAAGAAAAATTACTTTCCAAGGTCTACATGGGTTCATATTTTTGGTAAAACTACATAAAGCAAAGACATGACCCCTAGAAACCGTCACCAGATCCTGTATGGAGAAGATGTGGATGTTACTTTGCTTTCTGTGTCTCCAAAAATAAGTGGTCTGAGTGAAAAACAGATGTGTAAGAAAGACACCTCTCAATACCCAAGAGGTGTCATTCTTACATCCCCAGGGCATGCAGATGCCAGACAAGGGCCACCTTCAAATCACTGGCACTTCTCAGGAAATAGGGTAGAGCTGGAATCTTAAAGCTAATATAGGGCAGCCAGTCCCAGCCACAAGCCCCTAAAAGTTTTCCAGGGAAAACTCACCTCAGGTCCACCCTTGAGCTCCCTGGGAGACCCTATCAGGCTCAGATCCCCAAAGCCCACCTGGGTGGTTTGTGCCGATGGCTGTCCCACACTGAGTTATTAGGGTATTTCCTTACCCTCATTTAAATGACTTAAAGATCAAAGGTTACTCCCTGGCTTGCAACCCGTTTGTTCTCCTGCCAAAAGAACCCAGAGTAATTTCATTTCTCCACAAACAATGCCACTTCTTTACTGAAATTTTCTCTCCCTTAAGTGTGATACCACATCAAATACCACCCAGAACCTGTTAGAAATTTTATGAGATGTTTTCCTCTACGATGGAAGGTATATATTTACTATTCATTCTTACAGAGGCCAGCTACTGCTATTTTGAAATTGTGGAGGTATGTGAGTCTTAAATACCCGATATCATCAGTATTTTATTTTCTTATCTTATTAAATTTGTTGTGAGCTCTCAAAATACCCCCAGAGTACCATGGTATAGTTTGCTATAAAGTCTTAATATTAAACAATTTGTTTGCAAAGCGTTCCCAACAACCTGGAAAAACAGGAATACTCATTTCATTTTATCCTTGAGGAAAATGGAACCCAGAGAGGTTTGGTGATTTGCTGCAGGTCACACAGCTATTGATTTTTTAGAATCAGAACAGAATGTCTACTTCAATAATCTTTCTCTACCAAGTGGAAGCTGTGTACTTGCTTCCCAGCACTTTTCAGTCAGCACTAATCAACACCTGAGTTTAGGGTTTCTATGTTTTAACCCATTTTAAGGTTGTAGGAACACTGAACAAGAGAATTTTGTTTATAAGCTTTCTGTTTCTTGCAGGGGTGGGCGCAGGGTGGGCAGGAACCACTTTAAGGACGGTAATAGGATACTAATAATAGAACACGTATGAGGCACAAAGGACTCCTAAAATGCACAACTTTAACCTTATGAAAAAGGCCAGAGTTTCAATAAAGTCAGAGATGAAGGGCTGAGAGATTATTAAACACTTAGGAATGTAGGGTGTATTCACTAATGTCTGGGGTGACATCATACGAGGCAACCACACCCTTCGTGAAACTGCATAGATCAATGGTTTGATCCAACCTTGTGTTTCTTAGATTTCCAAGCTCTGAACTATGAATACTCCGGGGGGGCGGGGGGGAAAGGAAAACCCAGAAATACTGTAACCAATTCCCCACCTACCCAAATGATGCTGAGAAAAAAAAAAAATTGCCAGAAGTCAAACAAAATCTAAGCGACAGTGCTGAGGGTCCAGAATTGGAAGGAAATCAACTTCTCCCCTCAGAATGCCTTTAAACATAGGTGGTAATATTTAAGGTCTTAATGTTTTGGACCTGCCCAGCCAGGGGAGGACAGGACTTTGAGGGTGTGTGATAACATTCCTAAACCTTAAAAAGTCAACGTAATTATGGAAGAAGGAGGTGACTCAATTTACTTGGCACCAAAAAGAGGCAGCAGGGCTGGAAGGGACAGGAGGAGATGTCAGTTCCAGCATAAAGAGGTCTTTCTAATACCAGCGGGTCTCCAGCAATGGGGCACAGAAGGCGGCCTGAGAAACATGGGCTTCCCCTGGCGGGAGCTGAAGCTATGAACCTCCCTCCCTCAGCCGTGCTCCAGGAGGGATTCTCAAAGAGGAGGGGAATTTGGCACTTACTGTCCTTTAGGTTCCTTCCAGTTTTAAGACCATTGTATGATTTCATCCATTTTTAATGGGCTTTTTATTTGTGATTCACACCAAAGTCTGAGCAAATATCAGATTGTTCCCAAACACTCTTCCATGATCTATGGCTGTACACAGAGAGCTCCATGGATAACAGGACAGTTATCTGAGGAATTTAGCAAAACAAGCAAACCAACACACACCTGTGCCTGAAATACCGAGACCCTCCCTCGCCAAAAGGCAAAAAAAAAAAGTATGGTCCCAACTGTCAGTAGATTCCTGGAGCACTGTCCTCTCTGGGTTTAATTTGGAGGATGAGAATTTGGCTTCTCAGACTCATTTTCATACTTTTACCCTCCCCAGCCTGCAGGGGCAGTTTTAATTGAGAGGCCTTCAACTGTTTCCATGGAAACAACAATCATTTGGGGGCTGAGCTGGACTGAAGATTCTACTCATTTAATCCCACATTCTGGCAAAAGACAGGGCTGGAGACAGATACTGAGAGCTTGTAGGAAATAATATTCTGCAGAGGACAGAAAAGACAACCAAAAACTTTATTTTTAATGGATTCCAGGTAGTTATCAGCCGGAAACTAACCTGAACCTTAAAACACAAAGTACGGCAGTCAAGGCCCAGTTTTCTTTTCCTGAGGATTAGGATAGCTAACCTGGATGGGGATGGAAAAAAGACTTACTCTTTCACCTGTGCAATGTCTCCAAATACTCACTGAAGAGCAGTCTTACTGTTTCTAACTACGCAGAGAAACCAAAGAGGAGCTGAACATAATCCTGGCAACAATGACTGGGGACTACAAAAATGATAGGCACTTGACAGCTCAGCCTTCTGTTGTCTCAAAGATGGGGTCTTTCACCGGACTTTTTAACTGTGTTAAACTCAATTTGACAGATGAGTAAAAAGCGCTAGGACATGCCAGCTGAAGAATAATTATAATTAAAGCTTGTAGTTGAAAAGAAGCCGGAAGAAAAAAAAAAAAATCCAACATTACAGTTAAGTCTGCCAAGTGACTTAAAATAGGCATTCAGATTCGTGGTAAATCCTGAGGAATGTGCAAGCACAGCAGCAGCAGACACCTTATCTTCCGGGCACCTGTGGGCACCACCCTCTCCTTCAGGCAACAGCGCCTCCCTCTTCTTGTAAGGATTCCTCCTTCCCAAACCCACTCCACGACCACCTCAGAGCTGCCAGCTCTCACGTGACCCCACCGCCCCGGTAGGAGTCGGAAAGCCTGAAATTCCCTGCCTCTGACACCAGGATCTGGAATAGGCATCTGTCTAGCGGCTGAAGCTATAAAAGGCTCAACTCTGGAGCCACGTGCAGTGTGTTTTTCACCTTGTGGAGAAAGTCAGTCTGTAGCGAGAAACAAAGAACAAGGGTAGGGGAAGAAAATCCTGACAGTATTATAATCCCTGGCCTGACCATGAATTCTGTGAGTCACTCAGGATCCTTAGACCCCTTGATAGCATACAGTGGTTGTATCTGGATCTGAATTTGCACCTGAGGAGTCCCACACAACACGACAGCTTCGAATAAACTGTGCTTTAGTGTTGCATGTATGCGCGTGCGAGCACACACACGACCAAAACTAAAGCTCACAATCTACCCTGGAAAAAAGTATTGGGTCGGGGGTGGGAAGCAGACGGTGCGGGGTGGGGAGTATAGAGGGAAGGGTTGGATTTAATGATACCTTTACTCAGATGGCTGATATTTCCAGTCAACATATTTCCAGTCAACACAGCAACTGAGCCAGTGTTAATAATCTCCTTCACGTTGACTCACTATCAATTCAGCATCATTAATGAAACAATCAGTTCTGGAAGGAACTTTTAGGTTTTGCCTATGTCACCAACAATACGTACATGATTTCAGCTCCAGTTCTCCACGTTGACTTGAATGGTCAGTCCTTGGGTTTAAATAACCACTTTTTAGAACTCAAACTTATTGAAAAAATAAACCAATACAAAACGTTATCTGGCTACTCTCCTTTGTACCCAGAGCTGCTGCTAATGTGAGAAGAGCACACACAGAGCCTGAATTTGCACCCCAGTAATAAGTCCTCCCCCTGCCTGGATCCTGCAGCAAAGCCCTGGGAGTTAAAGACGTCAAGGGTACTGGCCTTGTGCGTAAGGTCAGAAAATAGCATCCTATGAAGCTGAATCTAACCGGAATAAGGATAAATGGATGAAGAGCGGAACAGCTGTCCACGTGTACTTATTCCTTTAGCCATTTGTTATGGTTGACATGAAGGTGGAATTCTGAACAGGAGCAGCAAAGACAGAAAAGGAATGAGTGAGAGCCAGAGACCAAGATTGCAGGTCACAAGAAGAATCTATTCGAATACTGTAGAGTCAAGAATAAAAGGAGGATTTCTCATACACATATCCTTTGTTAATACATTAAGATTACATTAAGAAAAACTAGTGTAAATGAACATCCATAAGAATTCTTCATATTCATGCTGTATACACCTGTACCTATATTCTTGTGACCCTCACTCATCTCCTCCAAGTCTACAGCTGTTGCTGCAGCAGAGGCAAAAACAAATCGACCGTAACCACGTGCTGCTGTAAAGACACAATGAAGAGCAGTCAATTTAAAAAGTTAAAACAAATATTTCCGGCAAATTAGCCATTCCACAAATTGGCTGTTAGACAACTAGCTTTTGGCATATCAATCTGGAGCCTTTAAGAGATGACTGCCAAGGAAAATAGGAGATTTCCATTAACCAGACAGTATCTCTCAGAATTTAGCAAGGAGACCAAGATGTGTCTAAGAAGAAATAAGACACGTTAATGGAACACAGCTGAGGCAATATCATTATAACAGAAGTTTAGAAAGCCAACAAACAAAAAATGTACTGATGTGTATCTGTCACCATACAAGGGAGACTCTGAAATTCCAGCTACTTAGACAAGTCTGCTCTAGGATGTGGCAGAGAGCAGTCCAGGGTCGGCCTCCTCCTGGCACAAGCCACCCTGTACTCAAGCCACCTGGCTCACCAGCAATTTCCCCTGGAATCCAGAAAAAGGGCAGCCTGGACAAGGGCTAGATGTAGGGCAGACAGACAGACGGGACATCGCAATACAGACTACCTTGTCTTGAATCTCAGTTCCACTACCTATTACCTGTGTGATCTCGGTTAAGCTACCAAACCTGCCTAAGCCTCAGTTTCCACATCTATGAAATGGTACCCTACATCATAAGGTTATCATGAGGATGTAGGAAGTTAAATCCAAACACTATGCTAAGTCTTTGGCACATAACGAGAATTCAATCAAAGTTTATCAGCATCGTCATTATCATCACTACTATACTGGACCAAGAGGAAGACATCAGATGCTATAGAAAGCACATTGGAGGGGCTTCTAACCCAACGGCTTTGGAGAGGAATCTATTCTGCTTTGGCACTTGCCCTGCCTGACCCCCTTCTAAGAAACTCCGTGGCCACACTGGATGATCATGTCTAAAGGAGGTGGCGGGAACCGACGTGCCAATCAATCTTCTTTCTTGAGAAACTGGAAGTCACCTAAAAGGCATTCAGAGTAAAGGCAGAAGGGAGAGGCCATGAGTAAGCAAAAGCCAGGAGTAGGCAGAGGCCATGAGGGGGTGGAAGTTGAGAGTACACAGAAGCGGTGCAGCGGAGAAAAGAGCAGTGAGAAGTCAGCCAGTAGCGGAGAGCATGCCCAGCAGCCGGCAGCCACGTGGCCGGGATGCTGCACACTGAACCAGGCCAGGGATACCACCGCTGCCAAGAAGCTGACTGGACACGCTGGTCGCTGAGGATTCATGGCTCCTGAATGACTTTCCAGTTACTAAACCATGTCCCATTCCCTTCGAGATCTCGTCCTCCAGTGGTCTGATGAACATGGTAAGTCTCAGTAAGGATATGACTCCACCCTCCACCCTCCATCTCCCCATCAGCACCTCGTTCATTCAACAATCTCTGGAATTTAAGCAGCCCCTCCCCAGGGTTCGGCGATAAAAGACTATATTCTGAGTGTCACTATTTCTTCTCGGAAGATGTTTTTACACACATGCAGAAATGAAAACGCAAGCAAAACTCCAGAAGGGTTTCAAACCAATAAACCTCAGGAGTGTCTGTGGTTTTCCCCACCAGCACAGAGCAGCCTCTGTGTGCCACCTGGCAAGCTTCGGTCTCTTCTCTCTCAACTCAGCAAAGAAATGCAAAAATAGCATTAATAAGCCCCTAAAGTCTGGGACTCTTCTGCTTTGGCATATACAGGCGCATTCCTTCCAACTGCTGGATAAGAAACAGAGAGACAGGCAAATGGAATGTGCACCCAAAGCCAGGCCAAATGGACCCCTTGGAGATTTATGACCCTGGGCCCTGATTCACCCACCCTCCCTAAACTACTACTGGGTGAAACTGGCAACACTTTTCCTAGAGTAAGAGGGGGAGAAGCATTTCCCTACCTGAGAAAGAATGACAAGATAGGACATTTTCAAGAAAATGAGCTACTCAGAGAGGATGGCCCTGGAGAGCTGGCGATGGGTTTTGAAACAACGTCCACAGGAAGTCCAAGCTGGGACACAGGGGCACAGGGAAATGTGCCCCTTAACAATTCATCGGAGATCCTCAAGGAATGTTACAGGGCAAAGCCACACTGCAAACTCCAAAACACCCATGTATCTAAGGAATTCCTGCAGGATCCAGAGAGAGGATGCAGAGGAATGGGAGCTCGCTGGGACCTGAGTTCAGGGAGATGTGAGGGTGTAGGGGCAGCATAACTCGGGGCCTGAGGAAGACATATAAGGTTAAAGGAAGACCGGATGCTTTCAAGATGTGTGGTTTTCCATTTTTTTCTTGTCAGAAAAGGTCATCGGTGAGATTCAAGTAATCCCTTCTTGCAGATAAAAAACGGCCACGACCTGCTTTTGTGGTGAGAAAGAAAAGGAGGGGTAGTCGTATCTCAGGGCTCCATAAACTACTGCAATCAAGCAGCCACTGGGGAGGACAGCTGCACCAGGTCCCCTTGCTGGTACCACTCTCAGGCCGGGAAACTACCACCACCACCCTGGTGGGAATGACTGCCTCTCTGAACAAGGAAACAGCCACTTGCAAAAGTGCTGCTTTTCAGAAATCCAGCATGTTCCTAGCCACTCTCCAGATATTTCATTTGCACGCCCAGAAGATGAGAGACATACCCAGGAATATTCCTGAGTAAAAAGTTTAAATTGAAATATGTAACAGAGGCTCTGATCACGGTGGCCCTGCAACTAAAGCGAAAAAAAAAAAAAAAAAAAAAAAGTCTAGCCTAGTGGCAGGTGATCACTGTATTCTAGGGCTTCAGAGATACACAACTCATTCAGATCCTGAGCAAACAGGAATCACCTGAGAGGTGCCGGGTGCTGTGCTAGTCATGCGTATTCAGAGAAAACGTATAGTGCCACCGTAAGGAGTTAGTCTAGAGGGAAGACAAGTTAGCAGGAGTGCGCTGGGCAGAGGTATTAGCAGTGTGTGTTATGGGGGTGTAGACAGGAGGGGCAGAAGGTCACGTCAGCAAGTACAGAGACAAAGCGGCAGGACCAGGCCCACCGAGAGGTCTACCTGTGAGTATGACAAGTGGTGAGAGGAGACAGAGGTTGGTGGAGCGGGGCAGGGTTTGAATCTGAAGGCCTTTTGAGCAGAGGAGGGTCATTTGTTCATTTAGAAAGCTTACTCCTTTGGGCAGCAGGTAGGTGCTAAGGAAACTTACACCTGCTACAGCTGCTAGCAGCTAAGGAGCCGCTAGGTTCCATGGTGACGCAGGCAAGAGATGCTAAACGCTGGGACGAAAGCCACGTAAGAGCTCCCCTACTGAGCACGGACTCTGCCAGGCACGGGGCTACCTGCATTATTTCCCCCTCACAGTAAACCTTCCAGGTACGGCTACTATCCACGGCAGGACACAGACCCAGAGATGGAGTAACTTGCCAGGTGACCCAGGTGAGAAAGTGGCAGAGCAGGGGCTTTGAGCCCTGCCACCCGAGCCCAGAGCAGTGTTTTAACCACGATGCTCTACTGTCTGAAGAGAGACAGCAACAGTGGGCAAGCCGATTCTTGTTTCCAATGTAACATCATATACTTGTTTCTAAAATGTCAAGAAAAATATGAAACGTGATGTTAGAATGATAGTCATACCTCAGACTTTACTGATAACAATCTGAAAACCAAAGTGAGTAGGAAACGACCTCCCCCTACACACACACACACACACACACACACACACACACACACACACACAGGCAAAGACTTCCTTCTCTTGCACATCTCAGTGAAACCAAGTAGATAAATAGTGGTTGAGGGAATTGAGATTTCTCCAGAGAAAGCAGTTGCTGTGCTGTGTGACTCTCCTTCCTGGGTATGGGAGCAGGTTTCTTTTGATTCAAAACCCAGTAAGGAAGTTTCAAGGGGACCCCTGAGGAAGCTCTGAGACACCACAATGAGGGTCTGAGTCTGCCCGGGAAGGAGGCTGTGCCTTGAGGTCTGACCCCTGCCCCGGAAATCTGGGGTTGAGGAGGGCTGCAGGGCAGGCAAGGGCTGTCCCGGTGGGACTGGCCTCACCCCCAGACGAGCGTGCCCAGGAGAAAAGATGAGGGCAGCACAGAACAGGCAGCTTGGGGTGAGAAGAGACCCGAGAAGCAGATTTGAGAGGAGCTGGTGGACGGCACGTCTGGGCAGGGGTGCAAGGTGGCCACGGGGAACAGGGATGTCCACCAAGCTGAAGGGAACCTCCAGGCAGAGGGACTCGCAGGGAAGCTTCCAAAAGACCAAGGCAGCATCCCCTTTACCAGCTGTCAGGCCCAGAGGGCGAAGTCCCACCCCTACTTGTGCCCTGACAGGAAGTGGGTAGAGGAACCTCAGGGGGACCGGGGGAGGGGTGACAGGAGGAAGCAGGGGGCGGGTGAAGGCCTCAGCCCTTCCTCTCTTCAGGGGCGCAAGGCTAACGGTGCTGGGCAAGGGAGGACACTTTAATGCAATGTTAGGTTTGGCGTTTCGATTTATTATCCAGCCCTGTCTAATAACTGGGCCTGGACTTGGGCCTAAAATGAGCGCAGGACTCTGGTATCTGAGGGTAAACAACAAAGACACTCAATTTTTGACCCACCTGAATTTTCGTTCCTGAGAAATCCCTCTGCAAAGTTTACCGGGACATACGAAAAGTGAAAAATTAAGTTTTTTTCCAACATATTTCATGTGTCTGCTGACCATACTGGTTACAGCACCTCAGATCATAGGCTGACTTTCCAGGTACTGAACGATAGCTGTGGTTTTCAGATTTTTTTTTTTTTTTAAATAAACCAGAGGAATACTCATGTCAAATGAAATTTACGACGGAAATCAACTGTGCAAAACTGATGAACAAAACCAGGGCTGCTCCGGTTGAAAAAGGTGGCCAGGAGTCCTCGGATCTTTCCCTATTTCTCTGGTAGCCCAGAAAACCATGGCTCACGGGCCCAGCCGCTCCGCAGCATGTGGGATCCTCCCGGACCGGGGCACGAACCCGTGTCCCCTGCATCGGCAGGCGGACTCTCAACCACTGTGCCACCAGGGAAGCCCCTGGTTTTCAGATTTTTAGCTGCAACAGAGAACTTGAGGGGATTACATGGACAATTGAGAAAGAGATGCAAACTTCCTACATTTCAGGTAATAAACTGACATCTTCGAAAGTATTTTCAGCATCTCAGAAATGTCTCCTCGAAGCATCTCAGGTGAGGCACATGCCTTCTTCTGTTTAAGTGACCTGGTAGCCACTTCCACCTACCACCTTCCCTCTGGCTACCTTGACCGCTACTGCTAAGAACTGCCTGAATCACGGAATCTCCTTGTCTAACTTCTCCTTCCTGGGAAAACAGGGAAGGTATTTCCAAGGCGAGTCTACTGTACGATCGTGACAGCAAGCAGCTGGAGGGTTCTGAAGTGAGACTGACAATTACAGGCAGTGGTCAGGGCGAAAAGCCTCCAGGACAGCCAGGGAGAAAAGCGATAGAAGCTAGAGCTCTTCTCTTTGCCATTCTGCCTCCTGGGGCAGGACTGTGCACCAACTCTCTCCTTCCAGTCGCTGCCGACAGAGCCCGGCCAGGCAAGGAGGTTGGAGGAACAGAGAGGGGACTCAGGGAGGGAGAGCCCGTGGCATCCGCAGTACAGGAGGCACGGTGCTAGACCTGAGCATAAAGCGGTGGAGACGGGCTCCTGGCCTCGAGGAGTCTTCAGGTCAGACAAGCCAGGCGGGGCACCCCCTCTGCCCAGGGGGCTGTTGCTGTGGAAGCGGTGGCAGGAAGCCCAACGGGAACCAGGAGCTCACACTGAGGACCAGGGAAGCGCACTCCTCCCGCTCGGAAAAGCCGAGTCTCCCCCTATCCCTCAATAGCTCTGCTGGCAGCAGCCTCACTGGCGGCTGTCAGTGATCTGTCGCTCGGCCTCTGGCCCCGACCTAAGAATTAAGTAAAAAGCGTAAACACGGGAATTCCCTGGTGGTCCGGTGGTTAGGGTTCCAAGCTCTCCCTGCCAAGGGTCCGGGTTTCATCTCTGGTCAGGGAACTAAGATCCCACAAGCCACGCGAAGGTGGGTGGGGGAAGGCATAAACATTAGGCAAAATGGAAGAGGAAAGGTACCCCTAATTTTTCCATGAATCAAGATAATCATATATAGAGTCCCACTTTTATGCCAGAAATAAATAAAATTTTCCCCTGATATCCAGAATTAATGGATGTAAGAAATTTGCTATTTCTAACACTGAACCCCTATCATATCAGACATCAGAAACCACATGTAATTTTACTTCCTTTTAGGCTGTAAGAACTGATAAGATGCTTACTAGAGATCTGAGGTGACTACTGACTTCTGTACTGCGTGATAGAGCCAGGGTTTAAAAGAATGCTTTCATCTTCCCTTTTTGCTCATTCATTCACATAACGTCTATTATGTGCCAGTTAATGTTCTAAGTACTAGAGTGTAGCAGTAAAAAGAAGTCCCTCTTTGCCGGGGGGGGGGGGGGGGAGGAATCCTTGTTAGCACAGAAGTGGTAAGTCCTATGAAAACACAGAGGGGGAAAAACACAGGGAAGAGGGGAAAAGGGCTGGGATTGGGGTGAGAGTGGCTGCTTCAAACAGGCCAGGGAGGCCTACAGACAAAGGTGACATTTGAGCAGAGACCAGGAAGTAAAGGAAAACACCCATGTGGACGTCTGGGGGAGAGCATACCAGGTAGGGGAAGAGCAGTGCAAAGGCCCTGGGGTGGTGGGTCCATCTGAGATGTCAGAGGAACAGCAAGATGATGAATGGGAGCTAGAGTGCATCAGGGGAGGGCACAGTGTGGGAAATAAGGTCTCAGAAGTGAGGGGGCACCACACATAGCTTTGAGTGAGACAGTAAGTGCATTGGAGGGTTTGGAGTAGAGATATGACAGCATCTGTCTTATATTTAAAAGAATCACTCTGGCATGGGGTGGGAGTAGGGGCACGAGAGCAGAGGCAGGGAAACAATAGAGGCTTCTGCACTAACACAGGCAAAACGTGGCAGCTTAGACCAAGGTATAGCAGTGCAGGTGGTGCAAAGACATCAGATTCTCAATGTAGTTTCAAGGTAGAGCGGATGGTGTTTGCTGAGAGACTGAACACAGTATGAGAAGAAAAGATAGAAGGGTGTCACGAACACCCAAGTGGCTGAAAGGACAGAGCTGCCATTTCCTACAACTGGGAAGAGCAGGTTTGATGGGAGAAATCAGGAGCATTGCTTTGGATTATTAGCTTCAGAAGCCTGGTGGGCATTTAAGCAGAGATGCTGGGTAGGCTTGCGGATGTGACGAGTCTGGGATTCAAATGAGGATAGGACCAAATATCTAAATTTGGAAGTCATCAGTGACAGATGGTACCTAATGCTCCAAGCCTGGATGAGAGCTTCCAGAGCATGAGTGAAGAGAGAGAGGGGTTTCTCCAAAATTCAGAGGTCCGAGAGGCGAGCTGGACCTTGCAAAGGAGTGTGAGAAGGCAGTGCTTACGAGGTAGGAGACCCAGAAGTGCGTGATCTCTTGGAAGCCAAGTGAGGCCAAGTGTTCCTGGAAGGGAGGAATGATAAAACATGGCTTAGTCCTTGCTTTGCTGGTAAGAGTTTCAGGGTACCTGGGTGAGAAAATGATGTGCTTCAGGACCCATATGGTTTCAATAAGAAAGTGCCAGGTTCAAATAAGTCCTAGGCTGGTTATTCAGAGAAAAAGACAAGATGCAGAAAGACAGTCTGATGTAATGACAAGTAGATGGATAAGAAATTCCTTGACTAATGAAACCCAAGGGCACACGTAAGTGAATGAGTGTCAACCCCAAAGCAAAGTTCTAGTGACATGTCATTGGGTCCTGCCCTTGGCCTGCTCAACATATCAGTGGCTTCTATCAGTGATAACTATACTTGACTGCAATCAGAACAATGTAAGAGGCTTGCTAAAAGAGAGCCTCCCTGGGGTGCCTACCCCAGACCTACTGAATCTGAATTTGCCAGGTGGCACTGCGACAGAGAGCTAAAGGAAGGCCTGAGTTAAAAGAAGGAATTGAGGGAGGAGGTTGATTAAAAGTACAGCTAAAACCAAGCTAAATGGAATGGGGAATGTGCTGGATGACAGCTCTGGGCTCCAAAGCAATCTTAGCAGGTAGACACGCAGGTAGAATATAACTGGGTCAATTTGGAATCTTGCATTTGCCTCTGAAAATCAGCCAGATGTGGGATGGATGGAGGAAACCTAGCTGGATCTGAGACCAATTTGGGACTCTCGGTGATTAACTGTGTGATCTCAAGCTGCGCTGACAGCAGACAGGAGAGAAGGGACATGATGCAGCCATACCCTCTTTGGCCCCTAAAGCACCCTCTCCCTGGTGCTCATGAAAGGGCTCCACCCAGAGAGAAGCAAATGTGCAGCCTGGAAACTCAGAAGGAGCCAGGGACTAATACAGAGAAGGACTTACTGTGGGATCCAACAGGGCGGACCCACATTCAATGAAGGAAAACTAGTAGGCTAGTAGGACACGATTCTCATGGGGTGGGAGGAAGGTCTTTCTAACAGTAAGAGAAACCCAGAGAGAGAGAAGGTCTGAGCACGTTGCCCAAGGAATTGTTAAACTTCTATACACTCCAAATTAGCATTATTGCAAAATGTGCTTTATTTCTACACGTATATGTTTTATGTATATATGCACGCCTTTCCGAGACCATAAATTCCCTGAGGAATTACTTGCCCCGAGTCCAGCGCAAGCCCTGCCCCATGCCGTGTGCTCGGTAAATGTTCTTTGAATGAATGCGTTGATTATGGCTGGACGTTGCCAAGCCTGTTGTAGAGGTGATTCACGCTACGTGATTGTTAATGTTCCTTCTAAAACAGCAGATCCTATGATTTCTGAAAAACTGCACACAAACCAGCTCCCTCTGGAGACACACTCATTCTCTGCATCTTGACAGTCTATTTGGAATTTAGATAATATAAATTATTTAATTATTATGTCTAATATTCAACTGTAATATTAGTCCTAGGTTTAAAACTGAGCCTTGTATTAAGTAAGTATGAGGGGTAATAACTTTTGCCTCCAACGTTTCTGTACTCCACACAAAAAAGTGCAAAACCCCATCTGTTAAGGAAATCTGATCCTTCCAGCTGTGACCCAGTTTGGGGATTTACCCTCTAGGCCTCTTTTCAAGTAAATGTCACCATATCTCCACTGGGGGGGTTTACTGATTCATGGGCTGGTGTGATCCGCCCTGCAGGTGCATGCGGCTGCCACCCTTGGCTGGCTATGGTTCACCTCAGAACGTCATCCCATCAGAGGCCTGGTCTAGCTTAGAAGTTAACCCAAAGGGCTTCAATAGAGTAGCCTCTGCAGTTACCAAGTCAATCAATGCACATCACGTCCTCCTTAAGAGACCCCAAAACAAAGCCAATTCTCGGGTCCATGGATCAGAGCCCGGAACTCTCCTAAAACTTGAGGCAGCTTTCAAAGCCACCGTTCTGCTCTTTTCTCCATGTAGGAGTGGACATACTGTAGTAATGCGTCCAGGGGAGGGAACCATGTCTCCAGAGAGCATTTACTTCATACCGGGCACTGCGCTGGGAGCCATCTTATTTCATCCTCACAGCAACCCTATGAGGTGACGTTAGCGGCCCTTGCATAAACAGGGCAAGGGTATCTCAGATAAGTTAGTGCAGTTGCCCAAAGTCACACGGACAAAAATGCAGGGGTTAGTATCTGAACTCTGGTCTGTTCAGCCTAGGGCTGTGCTTCTTTTTTCCTCACAGTAACCAGAGCCATCGTAAAACAAAAGTCAGATTAGGACACGCCCTTACCAAAATGCCCCGGTGACCGCCTCCCATCCAGCTTCTGCAGGACGCTGCCTGCTCCGGGCTCTGCCTGCCTCTCTTTCCACATCCTCTACTTCTCACTCTGGCTCTCTCCCTTCCAGTCCTGTCGGCCTTCTTCCTGTTCCTTGGAATCGCTAAGTCCCTGAGACTCAGGGCCATCACACTTGCTATTCCCTCTGCCTGGAATGCTGTTCCCCTAGTGCTATGCAGATCCCTCTTACTTCATCCAGGTCTCTGCTCCAGCGCCCCCTCCTCAGGGAGGCTGTTCCCAACTACTCTACCTAAAAGAGACTCCTTTCCCCACCACTCTCTAACTAACCTTTATGCTACACCTGACGTTTCTCAGCAGCACTCACCATACCTGCGTGCGTATTCCTGGCAAGTTGACTGCTTACCGCCGAGGCCCCCACTAGAACGCAAGCCCCACGGGGCAGGGACTCTGCGTCATTCACTGCTGCATCCTCACCCCCAGGCTCAGGGCCCAGATGTGTAGCCAGCGCACACCAAATTGGGCTGTTGCGCATCTTTTACCCTCTGCTACCTCCGCTTGGTCCCAGCTCACAGAGCCCTGCTACACAGTAGCTGGGTAACCTTGGCCAAGTAACCTCAGCTCTCCAGAGAAACCTTCCATTTGCTGACACCACTGGCCCTGACAAAAGAGGGAACTGCTGTTTCATCCCTCCCTAGAGACCACATCATTCCCTTGCTCTGATATTTATATGACACTGCCAGTTTTAGAATTTTGTGATTTTATCAGAGAAGAGACATCTGGGGCAGCTGATGAAACAAAAGGATAATTATATTTCACAAAGAGAAAAAAAAACCTTCAAAACAATGAATTTTCTATGTATTGCTAGAATAGACAATGAGTTCATATAATGCCTTCCAGCATCATTTCAGAGCTGATAGAAATGGATTGATTAAAGGAGAGCTATAAAGAGCTATATGATCTGTCACTGAACCAAAGAGAGGGCTTCAAAAAGTGGAATTTCTGAGATTCCACCAATACAAATCTCCAAGATTACAAGGGGATTGAGGCAGAAGCTGATCATAAGCCAGAAGGCCAGTATTCAACAGAACAGTTTCTAGAGATAAAATTACCTCTGTTTTGGGAACGTCATTTGTCTCCCTTGATGTATAATCCCCGCCCTTCCTCGTAAGGTGGCTGGAAGGTGGTTCATTTTCCATAAAACATTTCACACTCTGTATAAGTATTACGTCAATAAACAGAGGGTGGTTCACTTTCAAAACTCTGGATTTATTTTGAATTTATTGGATGCAGTCTATCTAAACACTGTTTTACTTGTGGAAATTCCTTCCTACGTCTGAAGGGCTTTTGTTTGCTGGACTTTCGTAGTTTTTCTCTTCTTTCTTAGTACATGAAATACTTCAAAGGAACTCCTGACTTTGGGCCTTGGTCAAGCTCAGAGGGTGAAATACCAAAGTGATAAGAGAATGGTCTTCTGGGGAAATTTCAGCCAATGTCTTAGTTTACAACTTTTAACCAATCCATCCACTCACTCACTCTCACAGGTGGGAGGTAACAAAGCTTCACTGTGTAGCCAAATACCAACACAGATAAAATGCTGCCAGTGATCTCACATCCAAAGAAGGAAGAAAAAGGAGTTTGTGTTTATTTTTGAATTCCACTGCTTGGCTTCAGTAGAAGTTGCAGAGAAAACATTGAAAGGTATGGATGGGAAGTGAAGTGGAGGAATGAACACAGGGCAGTGGTGTCGTGAGTGTGTTGTTTACAGAATAAACCACCCAGAACATTGTATCTTCATGCAGCCTTCTCCTGCCAGATTTATCCCTTTCTGTGCTGTATTTGATTACAAAGTTTGAATATTCCTTTACACTTTCAATCAGCAGACAAGTGTTCACATTCTTTAGCAACAGTGATAAGTTTATCTGATGTTCAAACATGAATTATATCTAGCTTCCTTCATACATACCGCATGCTAACAGCTCAGCACGTAATGCTCACGCTAAAATACCATTTTTTATGGATTGAATAATCTTCCAAAGGGTTTTTTAAAAAGTAAAAGAGAAAAAAGGCTACAGGTGCTTTAGTATTATTTATAAGCATTACTGAAATTCTTGTGGCGTGACCAATTTAGGCTCCATTCTTAAAGAGTCTTTGAACTGTGACGTTATCTTCCAAGAGTACTTTTTCATTAAAGAGCCATGTTTCCATATACTTGGCAGTTGTCAAAGAGGAAAAAGAGACAGCATATAATGTGCAGCTTCTTACAACCAAAACGTGTGCATTTTAATGATGTTTAACTTACTTTTTCATTCCACGCCCACAGTCCAATTCCAAGAAATGCTATTCCCAAAAACTGAAAGAAAGGGAGAAAGTGGTGTAAGTATGAAGGTAAATGCCATGTTTTTACTAGTACGAAGTTTTCAATCAATTTTTTGGATACTTTACCTGCTGAGAAATAGTTTTCCTAAAACCTGACTAATGGTCTTTAACAGGAAAAGAAATACCATCATCCCCTTGATTAAAGTTATTACAGTATAAAGAAGGGCACCTGCTTACTGTTAATGTTAAGCTTAATGCTTAACAGATCATGAAGAATAATAATTCGGTAGAATCTTCAGTAAAATTAAAGTCATCAATAATGTTTAACGCTGCCTTTTGGATAGGAGAGGAAACAGTGAGTAAATCTGAGCACGATGTTCACTAGAAAATGGATAAGTAGGGCCATGAATTTAGAAGAGCTGGAGATTCTCTCCTCGCCATCATGCCACCATGAATGGGCTGCGGCAGGGAGGGCATGCCGAAGCCCCCAGTGTCCCTCAGCAAGCTCTTTATCACTCCTTCAAAAGGGAACGCGAGGGACCTCTCTGGTGGCACAGTGGATAAGACTGCACTCCCGATGCAAGGGGGCCCGGGTTCGATCCCTGGTCAGGGAACTATAACCCACACGCATGCCACAACTAAAGAGCCCACCTGCCACAACTAAGACCCGGTGCAACTAACTAAATAAATAAATAAATAAAAGGGAACGTGAACCTTATCAAGTCCAGAGTGACCCAAAGAAAACACCTGGATTCTTCTGTTTGTTGGAAACTTAAAATACTTATATTGCAGTTGAGAGGGCTTCCATGACTCAGCCTGGTCTCAACTCAGTGCTATAACTTAATGCATAACACAGAGTACACAAATAACACCTGAGACTGAGTTGCAAAACACACAGACTCCCTCAGCCTTCCATCAGCTGCACTGAGTATGGGGCTGCAGAGGGGAGCAGTCAGTAACCAGGGGGACGGTCCATTTTAATTAGTCCTCACTGTATTCCACCTCCTTTAAGATACACATTTTCCCACCACATTTTAACATCTCTGAAATTGGGATGTGTCTTAAAATCGATGATGTCTCATAGTTTGCTTTTTTCCCCTTGATTGTACCTAAAATAATGGTGTGTCTTATAATCAGAGTTTCACAGGTTTGGTGACACATTGCACAGGGTTGTCCAACCCACTAAGAGCTCAGTGATCAAGACTGGGTGTAACTGGCCACGAAGAAAAAGACACATCTTAGTCCTCTTCTTTATTATCAACAGCAGCTCTGAGTTTCCTCTCCAAACAGTGAAGTGAAAAGAGGGTGGGCAGGTTGACAAGCAGTTTCAGCCTCATGGCAGCTGTTTATTTTACTAACATCTTGATCAAGTTAAATGGCAGGGACGCTGTCCACTGAGAGAGGGGCGTGGAGAAAACAAGAGTGAGGGTGGCTACTCTCTCCAGTTTCAGGGAAATCTGAGAAGGGTCCACCTGGCGAGGTCTCAGCCATTCGCAGTGGGGAGTCACTGACACTTTGTAGGCAAGGCTAATAAATCCGAAAGGGCTGGGAAAACAGCAGGAGCAGAGGGAGAAGAGAGGACTGCAAAAAAACACCAAGGAATGACTGCTCTGAAAAGGTGGTGGTGTTTTTAAAAGCAGAACTTGCCAAATCCCCGGACAATTATCTGACACCGTAGTGAGATAGCATTCAATGCCTGCTGAGTCCCTACACAGAAAAGCTCAGCAATGTGTCCTTGATTTAGCAAAAACCGAGGACCCCTTTTTTCCTACCCGTGCTCATACAGGTTTGAAAAGTGTTCAGAAAAATCTGTCTTCAACATCCCAGCAAAAAAACCCACTACGCTCAGCCCCTCCACTGCCCAGGCCAGAATGCTATTTTGCTTTACAGTTCTGATCTGAAGCCACAAATGCACCAGTCCTCCAAATGACTCAAAAGGTTTTGGGGACTCTGTAGTACACAGATAAAGCAATTCAGCACGTCACTCTCATATTCATAGGTCCTAGGCACAGTAGGGTAACAAGGGACAAGTGCATAAACAGGAGCCCTTCAGACCTTAGAAGACACGGAGCGCTTGACTTCACCCACACTGACATCAAACTCAGCCCAGTGAAATGCAAGACGTTCTGATGCTAAAGCTCTTTGTGGACAAAGGTTCGGTCACTTCCTTGATGCAGTATTTAATCACAGTGTCACCTCAAGCAATGGGTGAGATGTTGTGGCAGAGGACGTAGCGGTCCACTGTCCCTCTTGCCGTCGAAGAGGGTGGACGTACCATTGCTGAGGGCCCCTGCCTCATCGCTAACATTAAGCTTCTCTTTATTACGTTCCTGGCACTCTGCTTAGTGCTTTGTATGATGTGTCTCTCTTAAGCGTCACAATAATTTTGTTCTGAAATAGGCACTATTATTAACCCCATTTTAAGAATGAGAAACATGAGGCTGAGAGAGTTTACTCCGCTCAAAGGCACACAGCTTCCGAGTGGAAAAGCAGAGATTTGAACCAAGATGAGTCTAAGCATCAACGTACGTGTTCTTACCAGTTTTGACACATCCCCCTTTTCCCCTATGGGACAGAAAGTGGAAGCATTCAGGTTAGAATTATATGGGATGTGACATGGGCATCATATATTCCCTCCCCAGGAAGCAAAGGGAAGTTGAGGAGGTAAAAAGAGATGAAAACCTTGCCTTCACATTAAACTGGTTGTAGAACAGACGTTCCCCGTGCTGGTGTCATCAATGGGGTAAAGCGGAAAACAGAAAACTTCAGTGGTGGGTCAACTTTCTCCTCTTTGTGCGGAGTTCTCCTCTCTCTTCCTGGCACTTCGGAAAACCTTTTTCTCTCCCAAATCATATATAAACAGATTGGAAACCAAGTTTTCAACAAAGAGAAAAAAATCAGGACCTAAAGAAGACTCACGATTTCCTTTATAATCTTGCTCCAATATTTCCTGCCTTAACTGTGACTTTCCAAACAAGGTTTGAGAATTTGTAGAAAGAACACTGAATTTGAAGTCCAGGAAAGCCGTCAATAGCTAAGTGAGTGCCGCAGGGCCAGGGCCTAAACCCGTACATACCTTTGCCGCTCCATCACCAGTAAACGTCCTCCCAATTACTCTCAACCCATATGTTTTGCTTTAAAATCAAGTTGTTCCAGCTCCAAATAATTAAACAGAGAAGAGCCAAAAAAACAGAGACAGGCACGCAGCACTTGAAGCACACTGAGTTTCCCCTTTCCCACCTCCCCAAAAGGCAACCATAGACCCCCAAACTGACCTCATTCTGAAACCCAGAGGCCACCTTACAGGGAACAACCAAGAACATTAAAGTCAGCTCTTTATTCCTTTGAAACAGAAATAACCAGATCTGAGGCGTCTTCCCATGTGGCAATATATGCAAACACACAGTCAAATGTTAGTCTACCCAGTTTTTGATGGTTTTAAGTGAATATTAATTTTGCCAACATTTGTCGAATGCTAAGTATGAACTAAGCACCGTGCTAAGTATTGTGTTTTATAAGAATGAGCTAAAAGAGCACTGCCTAATACAGCAGGCCCCAGCTACTGGACACCTGAAAGGTGCTTAGCTCAAACCGAGACGTGCTAGTAGGTGTAAAATACACACTGGATTTAAAACACTTAATATGAATAAAAAGAATGTAAAAGATCTCATTAACCACTGTTTATTTATTTTTAATTGAAGTGTAGTTGATTTACAATCTTCTGTTAGTTTCAGGTGTACAGCAAAGTGAATCAGTTATACATATACATATATCCACTCTTTTTCAGATTCTTTTCCCATATAGGTCATTACAGTAGAGTACTGAGTAGAATTCCCTGGGCTATACAGTGCGTCCTTGTTGTTTATTGTATATACAGTAGTGTACATCTGTTAATCCCAAACTCCTAATTTATCCCTCCCCCCCGCTTTCCATTTTGGTAACTATAAGTTTGTTTTCTACTTCTGTGAGTCTATTTCTGTTTTGCAAATAAGTTCATTTGTATCACTTGTTTAGATTCCACATATAAAGTATATGAGTGATATCATATGATATTTGTCTTTCTCTGACTTATTTCACTTAGAATGAAAATCTCTAGGTCCGTCCATGTTGCTGCAAATGGCATTATTTCATTCTTTTTTATGGCTGAGTAATATTACAGTTGTTTTATTTTTGATTACATGTTGAAATGATAATACTTTGGATATACTGGGTTAATAAATATATTAAAATTAATTTCACTTATTTTATTTTACTCTTTTTAATTGAAGTATAGTTGACTTAAAATATCATATTAGTTTCAGGTGTACAACATAGTGGTTCAATATTTTTATAGATTACACCCCATTTAAAATTACAAAATAATGGCTATATCTCTCTGTGCTGTGTAATATCCCCCTGAAGCATATTTATTTTATACATAATTTTTAAACTACAGCCACTGGAACATATAAATTATATATGTGGCCTGCACTATATTATTACTGGAAAACACTGTTCTGAAGTGTCCCACAATAATCCCATTCAGTAGTAGTAGTATTATCCCCATTCTATAGAAAAGAAAACTCACTTAGAAACACTGAGTAAGTCTTCCAAGATTACACAGGCACCTGAGCTGGGTTGCTGAGGAAACGTGACTTCTCAGTCCAAACTCAAAACCATTAGAGTACTTTGCTAATGTGCACAAAATCTCTGTCCAGTCAAATAAGGGATGGAGAATTATACTGACACTCATGTCCTAAGACTCAAAATCACTTCTTTAATTTCTAAGAGTTCAAGGCAAAGGTACGTTTTCCTGACTGGGAGCAAGGACGGCACTGGGTAGAAACAGAGAGTGGCATGCTGATGGAAGCCTGCCAGGCTTGGCAGGACAAGAGCCAGCAGAGCTGATCCTTAGGAAAAGCTGGAGAGGAAAATGGCCCTAGGATGTGACTAGGGTGCCGGGGCTTCTCTGCCAGGAGGGTCACATCTGCCCCCTTTTCTCTGAGGCCTACAAACAGAAAATCTCTTCCTCAATCTGTTGTTTTCACCCTTGCTGAGCCTCCAACTTATTAGAAATGGATCAGTGCTCCATTCTAACTGGTACAAAAATGGGTACTTCAAGAAGCCATTTATCCATCTATCTACAACCTTCAACAAATATTCTCGAGTTCCTACTTTGTGCTAGGCACTGCTTTTGTCTTGGGATAAATGGAGGTAAGAAAACAGATTTCTGGGGGGAAGGGAGGCAAGGTGTTACTAGTTGCCTCCAGCAAAGAGAAATGGGGCAGGGGGCGGGGGTGGGAGCAGAGGAAGAGGCTCTTCCTAAGAACCCTTTTGGATCTTCTAAATTTTGAACCATTTTAATGTATCGCCTATTCAAAATACAATACGTTTTTGAATGTTTACCAAAAAAAAGATAGATTTTTATCAAATAAAGTGTAAAAGGCAAAACCACCCTTGATGGTGCTCTAAAGGAGAAAAAAATAAGGCCAATACAAACCATAAGAGGGAGATTTGACCTAGAGAGAGGTCCAGGAAGTCTTCCCTAAGTAAAGGATGTAGGAACTGGGGTCTGCAAGATGAGATGATGTTAACTGGCAAAGAAAGGAAGGAAGAAAGTTTCAGGCAGAGAGAAGAGAATGTACAAAGGCCCTGTGGTGGGAGAGGCACAGCAAGTAAAGGGGTCTAAAAGGTGACCGGTATGGCTGCTGCAGAGAATGGGGGAAGGGGGGAAGGTATGGCAGGTTTGCAATGAGAGATGCAAGCAGGACCAGGCCATGCAGGGCCTCCTAAGCCACATTAAGGAATTCAGTCATCACCCTAAGAGTGACAGGAAGGTATTCAGGGCCATACATAGGTAGTCGGCTGAGGTGGGGTGAGAAGGCAGGTCTTTATCAGATTTGAGCTTTGGAAAATGATCTGAGTTGGAGAAAAGATTGGAAGAGAGTTCAGAGTAGATGCACAGCAGCTAGAAGGAGGGCACTTTGGTCATGCAGACAAGACCCGATTGTGTCCTGGACTGAAATATGCTGGAGAAGCACATGGAATTGAGAGTATTTAGAAGTAAAACTGACGTTTTCGATGATGCCTGAATATGGCGAAGGGGTGGGGGTACGGGTGAAGGAGAGGGAGATACAAGGATAATGCCTGTGTTTCTGGCATCTTCTACATGGAGACTCTGGCTCTTCTAAATCCATCTTATGTCCTATGACAGAAATAACTCTCGGGTGTCAATTTCATAACTAGCTTCAGATCTAGCGGCATTTCTGAAGGACAGTTTTCTTTCATGGGTAGTTCGGCTGCTATGTGAATTCTCTTGGAAACAAGTTTCAGCTTGTATACTTTTTAAAAATAAATTATTTAAAATCCATATGCATGTCTACGATCTCCTACTACTTTTATTCATAAAAGGAAGCAGTTATGTATAGATGTATGTTAAAGTTCACAGGCAATTCTTAAACAGACATTTTCAATCCTTTTTGCTTAAAAAATAATTATTACACAATAGAGGAAAATAAAAATCAGGTCAATCTTCTCACCTAATTGGAATCTCGAAAATATTACCCTAAATAACAATGGAAAGAACTGTTATTCTTTAATCATCCTGATGACATTGTTTTTAAAATTTTTAAGCTCTGCCTGAATAAACAGGAGAAATGCATTTAAAACATTTGACACAGAAGAGAGGAAAGAGAAAGAATGCCATTAGGAAAGATGTATTTTCCTGAGCCTGTAACACATGTACGTTTCATTAAGATGTTTTTCTGACACTGGAGTATGAACAACACCCCAGGTCTGGCGGGGCAGGTGGGGTGGAGCCGTCCACACAAGTGTGCTAAATGCCTCTGTTAACAAAATCCACATTCTCTCTATCAAGCAGGGGCCGACTGCAGGAACAAAATGTCTCTGGCATAATTCTTGCCATGTTTGAGGAGTAAATATGGGCTGGTGGAAAATTCAATGCACAGAAAGGCAATCCCAATTTTGTCACTGGGTCTCCGCATCCCAGCTTGTACATTCAAACTGCCTGGAATCCTCATGATAAGATGGCGTGGCAGACAAAATTCGAACTTGTAAACAGTACACTCCCCATCTGAGCCAGGGTCAACCTCTCACTTCACTTCACCCACGAGGCCTCCTCCAAGCGGCCTGAACGCACACAGCTTGCAGAAACCCAGCTCTGGAACTTTGTGGTTCTGTAATCTCAGGAAAGGTTCTTCATTCATTCAACACATATTTATTGAGCAGCTACCGTGAGCCAGGAATCCCTCTAGGGGCCCTGGATAAATTGGGAAGCAAAACAGACAAATGTGCCTCCTCTTGAGGCTGACATTCTAGTTGGGGCGAGGTGGGGAGGGAAAGACAATAGAGAGAAACACATATGAGTTAGATAACATACAATTTTAGAAGCACTGCAGGAAAAGAGAATGGCATAAGGGGAATGAAACGTGGTCCAGGGTGGAGGGAGGTGTGACACTGAAATACAGCCGACAAAGCAAGTCTCCACTAAGAAAGCTACATAAGCAAAAACATGACAGACATGAAGGAGTTGACTGGTGGATGTCGGGGAACTGTGTTCCAGGCAAAACAGCAGCCTGGCTAAGGTGCTACGGCTGAGGTGTACAGGCTCATTGGAGGAACAGCCACCCAAGGGCCGACGCAAAGGACAGAGAGTAACAGGAACCACGCTGGCTGGGCTTTGAAGGCTATGGTGGGTGGTGACTGTGATTTCTCCCAGAGAGAGAAGGAACCACTGGAGGGTTTCCTGACTTCCTAGAGCCCCCTGGCCCTCATCTGTCAAATGGAGATACTAAGGGCACCTGAGGAAATGCACAAAACAGCTACAGGGGTCAATGTGACAATGAGCGAATGAGTGAGATTCAAAAATCGAATCAGATGCCCAGAATAGTTGGTACTTCCTACGCCTTAGTTCCCTCCCCATCCTCAGGCCTCCCTGGACCCACCACGGGTCAGTGTGGCACCCTGTTTCCAGTCCTGCCTACCCCGAGGATGAGAAAGCATCCTCATTCACGGTGACCACAGGGCCCTCTCTTCTCAACTTGCGCAGCTCTCGCTGCATGTAACCTTAATTTGACATTTACACACACGGGATCGGATAGGAGTGATGTGGCCTGAGGTCAGACTCCAGGAGCGCTGGGGGCTGTGTTAACCAGAGAACATGTGCCTGTTTAACACCTGCCCTCCAATTAATCATCTTCCCCTGACGCAGGCTGGAGGCTCCTTCCAGGAACAGTGTATACGATATCCCTGTGCATTTAGAAGAAACAGACTCTAGCCAGAATACCAAGATCAGGTTTAACCGCAAATCTTTTCTCTTTCTTATCCTAGCAATCTGGTTCAAGAATTCTGGGTGTAATTGGCCCCAGAATTTGAAAACCTACTAATTCTGAAATCCCACATTACAATAAGTTTCTCCCCATCAGGGCTTCTTCTTTTTTTTTTTTTTTTGCGGTACCCGGGCCTCTCACTGTTGTGGCCTCTCCCGTTGCGGAGCACAGGCTCCGGACGCGCAGGCT
>NW_006790551.1:2338913-2340764 GCF_000442215.2 Lipotes vexillifer
CCACATGCCATCACACACTTGTCTCTCGGCCCCAGCCACTCCATGGAATGTGGGATCTTCCCAGACCGGGGCACGACCCCGTGTCCACTGCATCGGCAGGCGGACTCTCAACCACTGCGCCACCAAGGGAAGCCCAATCAGGGCTTCTTGATGCACTGTTCCTCTCCCTAATCTTATCACTCCTCATTTTTATTTTATATCCTCTGTGATGTGTTTTGGTTCCATTATATCCATTTTTACAATAGAATCTTTTTGGAAGACTGTGGGATATAAATTATCAGCAATATTGACGGGGACAACTTCTCCATCTACACGCCCCTTTTCCTGAAAACTGTCCCCTAGCCTCAAGGGTGAGATCCTGCAGCCACGTCTGCCAAGGAGGGCCCACTCCTTCCCAACCCTCTCTCTAGACTGAGGAGCAGACTAGGGTGGGTTATGTCTCAGGAAAAGTCAATTATTAAATATGAAGCCAAGCCAGAGTCTCTCTTCCCCAGAAATCGGGTGTTGGACACAGTGATTTCTGTCAGCTTCAGTCTCCCTTATGCTAGAACAGACTGGGGTGCTGTGGATAGAGCGCACACATAAAAGCAGAAAAGAGACCAAGGAAAACTTCCGTTCCTGTCTGCCCCTTATCCCCAGGACCCCTGGCCACACTTCCTGATCCTGGGGACCGCGTAATGCCCCTGGGTCCCTATTGTACATCTCCCCCTCCCATCTTGGCTCAAGCTACTTTGGAGGCTTCCTGTTACTTGCAACCAAGAGGGTCCTAAGACGCAAATAAGAAACCGGATTAAGTTCCCTCATATTTAGTCCTGTGACAAGCTCACTGTAAACAATTAAATGTGTGGAACAGGCATGCGCGTGATGGGGCTCGAGAGACTAATCATCTGGTGGAAAATGCTGTTCCTTTCCAAACAGCTGAGTCGAGACTCCAGTGGTTCTGAACTACCGGGTAAGCTGTTGTGACGTGGTGTGAGAAGCTACACATGAGTCAGCCACACTCTACCTGACAGAAAGGGCTACCCTCTGCTTGCTTGTTGAATTTTGGAAGCTCCGCCTTTGAGCTTGCTCTGCACCGCAGGTCAGAGCACCTCCTGAAGAAATGTCTACAATCCAGGGACAATCTTGTTCAGAAATTCCTGTGTTAGAATTTGGAGCTTAACATTTTGGCAAGAACTAGTCATCTGAGATGGGAGGGGAAAGAAAGGGGGAGGGCTACACAGGCAATAAAACCTATATTCCTCTTGCGAATTACTCAGGCAATGCAGGCACACGGAAAGGAACGTGGGGGATTATGTAATTTTGGATGGAAACACGGAGGCTGCAAGTTTACAGCCCACTGACCTTTGTCTCAGTAAAAGCCAGGCTTACACCACCTGCGCTATTCCATCTGTAATTCTCTGATTCGATTAAAACAAGGCTAGGAAGAGACCAGAGAGAGGTTCTGAAGGCTGAGGAGGACTGAGGGATAACTCAAGTATTTCAAACCACAGGTACAAGTAAATTGTCTGCAGACAAACATCGGCCTTTGTGGGAATAAGCTCCTGCTGTTTGCATTAAACAACCAAGCAGTGCAGCAGCTTTGAAAGTTTAATACTTTCAGATGTATACTGCTTTTGTTTTGAAACACCTTAAAGTTTTAAAGAAACATCTTAGGCAAGCCTTAAAGGTTAATGCAAAGAAAACTTAAAATAGGATTACTCTTTTTTAAAGCACAAGTAGCATTATACATTTCAAAGCATTTAGTAAGTACATACCTTCAATATATACTAGGCACTATGCTAGGTGCCAGGGACAGAAAGGTGAAAAACATAACAGATGATATCTTTTTTTTTTTTTTTTTTTTTTTGG
>NW_006790551.1:2340970-2349088 GCF_000442215.2 Lipotes vexillifer
AACCCGTGTCCCCTGCATCGGCAGGCGGACCCTCAACCACTGCGCCACCAGGGAAGCCCGATGATCTCTTTTCTTAAAGAGCTAACTGTCGTGGGTCAGTGAATGGGAACAGATAAGTAAAACCAAGGCTCAAGCACAGGGGATGGAGTGACGCCTTCCCAGAGACACGGTGCCACAGAAACACAGAAGCGAGGCTCTGGGATCGCTGTGCGTTGTCAGAAGAAGCTTCCTAGGAAGTGACACTTGAACTGAGATTTAAAGGGAAGGAGAGAGGAAGACCACCTCCTTCAGAGGAGGCACCTTGTGCAAAAGGATCAAAGCCTGAAACAGCATGTCCCTCAGGAATCCGCAAATGCTCCCAGGGCTGGAGCAGAGACATCAGGCCAGGCCGCTGCCAAGCAGTGCTTCTCACAGCGTGGATCCTGCTCCAGGGACTTGTTAGAAATGCAAATTCTCAGGCGGCCCCAGATCTACCTCCCCAGCAACTCTGGGGATGGGGCCCAGCAAGCCCCGTCTTAAGAAGCCCTCCAGCTAATTGTGATACACAGTGAAGTCTGAGAACCATTGGGCTAGAGGTTGCTAAGCAGGGACCTTATCACGGCAGGCTGTCTGTGTCCTGGGGACCAAGGTACCACCAAGTTACCTGAAGCCAACCAAGGATTTTTAGCAAAACAGTGACAGGATCAGACTGCATTTTAGAAAAATCATTCCAGTACAGCATAGAGAATAAATTGAAGGGAGGTGAGACTGCAGGCCATGAGACAAGTTGGGAGACTCCTGCAGTCATCCTGGTGACACTGACACCAGCCCAGAAAGGCAGAGGCAGAGGCACTGGCAGTAGGATGAAGACAGAAAAGAAGATTAAGTAGGAGACTCTACAGGACTTGGTGACAGGAAGCACAGGGTATAAGGTCAAAACCATGGTTTTCTAAACCACAATGCCTGGGTTTGAATCCTAAATATGTGACCTTAGGCAAGTCACTTAATCTCCCTATGCCTCAGTTTCCAAATCCATAAAATGGGGATATTAATTTCCATGAAAACAAGCTCCATGGGAGCAGAGATTCTTGTCTGTTTAGTTCATTCTGTACCCACCAAACTTAGAACAATGTGTGCTTCACAGGTCTTAAATAAATAACTGTTGAATAAATCAGTGAATTAGTTGTGGGAGATGAGGAAGAGAGAAGAATGTAAGAAAATTCCCAGGATTTTAACTTGCTAGGCTACGGAGTCCTTTTCAAAGTTAGGGATATGGGTGAGAAGATTTTAGGAGAAAGATCAATTTTCAAATTCAGTTTTAGACACATTACAAACTCAGATGAATGTCAGACATGCACGTAAAAGTGTCCTGGCACAACTGTATGAGGGCCAGGAGGCCAGACAGCAGACTCGGGGTTAGGAATCCACCTCCATCACTTATTAACTGTGTGACCTCAGACAAACAGTTTACTCTCTCAGTTCTCTATTTCTTCCTCTATAAAACGTGGAGATAGCAGTATCCATCTCATAGGGTCACTGGGGTAGACTGAATGAGATGATGCATATAATGTGCTTTGCAAAGGGCCTGGCACACAGGATACGCTCAATGAATAATTGTTCCTGTGGTTACCGTTAAGGCCACATAAAGAGTTTGTAGAGAACAGGACCAAGCCATCATCCCAGAGAACAGTAAGATTCATGGTGAAGTGCACAGAGGGAACTTGAGGGGAGACTGCAAAGAAGCAGACACAGGGGCAGCAGGAAACCAAGACAGACAGGTGCCCCCAAAAGCACAGATGGAGAGTCTGACACCTGTAATTATACATTAAGTCCAGGAGAGCCAGGGGCTGCTCTACTAAGCAAAGGGGCTGAAACAGTGGAGACTGCTTGTGTTCAATTAAACTGAAAATAAAGTGTAGAGCAATGAGGAAACACTCAACACAATCGCTTCCCTTATTTCAAACTCCTTCCTGACCCCGGACACCACTGGCACCACCACCAGACAATCCCCCCAGGATGTCTGGGCAACACCCAAGGTTAATTGAGAGGGATGGCAACTACCAAGAAGGAACTTGGGACTGGCCTTGGGTCACCTCTATAATGGCTGGTAATGTCCTTTGCCTTGTGTAAGAGACAAAAGGGGAACAGAGTTAGGCAACGTGTTTCAAAGACTAACAGACTGGGTATCAGGAAACCCCAGGTTTAGTGCCAACCAGAACATTAACTAGTGTGTGAATTTGGTCAAGTCACTCTGGACAACAGTCTCCTCAACTGTAAATGGAGAATAACAATTCCTGCCCCAGCTACGCAGGACTGTGGTGACCAACACAAGGGAAGGGAAGACATTTTGAAAAGATGTGTGATACAGATACTGAATGTAATTAAAATACCACATTTTATCTAACTGATAAAATAACAGTGAGATACATGCTGTCGCTACTGGCTATATCATCGGAACATATGCAGCCCTAAAAATCAGTGCACAATAGCTGTTCATGGAATCTGTGCTTATTTGGGTCTGCTTCCAGAGTATATTATGTTAGAAGATAATTTTCTCGAGTTTCTGCACTTCTTATGAATCGCTTGGAATTACAAATGAGTCATTTGTGACAGACTATCTTTTCAGGGAGATGTGTATAGCAGACAGCCTTGGAAGACAGAGACAGTGTTTACAGAGACCCTACAAAGGATCCAGCAGGCTTGCTGACCACTATAAAAGTTTGGGTTCCCTAAACGCAGGGTTCCCCTCCTATAACACAACTCACTACATACACAGGTGTTGACTGGCCCTCTCTGCATCACCCTACGGAAACTGGGGTTCAGGAAAAGAGTGAAAAATATTGATACACTGGCTACTAGTATTGCTGTGATTAATAAAGTCCTGTATCTCTGACCCAGGAGTCTGGCATCTCTGCCAGCATCCACGACACTGTGGTAGGGTAACTTGTTAGCTGGCAGGTAGGGTAAAATCTCAGCTCCCTCACAGCTCTTGACATTTAGTGTTATTGTTTTACAGAAGCAGGGTGGGTGTTTCCCTCTCACCCAACAGATTGTTCTCTGGCACCCACAGCTTGCCCTGGTCTGCCCTGTTGGAAGTCAGCTCAGTCAGAGCTGAGGGGGCAGAGGAGCTGTTAAGTCAGAGCTAGTTCCAGTACTCTATTTTTTTTTAACCTAATGCAAATACTCTCTGTGCCTACGTATCTGTGTGTTTTAAAATGTTGTTATGCCTTTAAAAAAATTTTGTTTCTTTATCCAAATATAAATAAATAAATAAATAAATATATATATATATATATATATATATATATCCTTTCTTTTCGAAGAAATATAGTGACATTTACACATTTTCTTGGGGAAAAGGTGACTCTCTTACTAAACAAATGTCTTTGCTATAGTCAATGTATAATGCTTTCATTTAAAAATGTTCTCATTTAACTAAATATTAAAAATTCTTCTAAGAAATAACTGCATGTTTCAGGTGAATTTTAGTAATCACGTGCCATACTTAGAAATAATTGTTAAAGAATGCCAGGGGGACGTAACTCCAATTTTTCAGGCATTATATACAGTGAGTGGAATGGTGGTGCCTACACTCTCCACCCGCATCGCCCACTCATCACACACCTGCATAACCTCCTCCCACCCCACTTAGGCAAAACCGCTACAGGAAACTACATTCAGAGTACACTGACTTCTTGTTAGAATTCAGAATGTGTAAAATGAAATCTTATTGATAACATTAGTAACAAAGGCATCCAAGAAATCATCTCTGAGAACCACAAGTTCATATTAAAACAGGAATGGAATTTTCTCCCAGTGAGCCTTTTGAAATGCTAAGTTCTAAAAGAAACATGCTACACCCTAGTAATGCCATATAGCCTTCTTAACAGCTATCACAGACGTTGTCATTCTAATCCAATTAACCATGCACAAAAAGACTAGCAGTAGGTACCTTCATTTCAAGCTCATGTTCTACATTTCCACATTCATGTTTAAAATCCCCTTAATGATTTTACTGGATTGACATCATCTTTCTGATGCTTTATATATAATCACAACCTAAAACATCTTGAGAGATGAATGCAGGATACATGGAGCACACCCAGGAGGTCCAAATCCATTGGTTATCACCTGAAAGGAGTCCTAGAGGCAACTGGCCCTTTGCTGTGGATGACAACTAAAGCTCCACGTAAAATGTTCTATACACTGAGGCGTCTTTGACAGGTCTTACTGGCTCAATGACTCACAAAGCATGGGGGAGGGAGAGGGTCTGAAAACAAAAGCGCCGACTGCCGGCACCATTTAGTTATTTATTCTGTACGTTCAGCTCAGTTTTTCCTCTTTCCAACTTTTCACGACCCTATGAAAAGAAATGGAATGGATTCTTTTCAATCAAGAACATCAGCTCTGCATACTAAGGAGGAAAGTGTTGGCTTAAGACAGGACCCATATAAACCAATGAATATCAACCTGCTCTCTCTAGTTAGGTATTTTTAACAGGGGAACTGGGCTGTGACAAAACACTCTTTTGTATGTTCTTTCATTAGAAGAGTTTATCACACACGCTCTTGGAAATTAATTTACATATAGGACAAGCTGTAGCCGAACCATTCACAGCTTCAGGATGGAAGGCTGCATTCTCAATAGGCACTGCCTTGGAAACTGTCCGTGTACGTGCACTCTGGAATTTCCCTTTTCTACTGGAATTGTCTGGAAGCATCTCAAGATGGACAGCAGCGTGAGTGATGTGTGAATAAGCTGTACCTATTTCCTCTGGTTTAAAGATGCCCACAACTTTTTGCTCTCTGAACAAAAGCGGCATGACATTAAAGTGATTTGAAGACATAAAACAATGTGCTAGAGATCAACATGCTTCTAAAATGATTTATTAATCCAGATGAATGTAAAAAATGAATATGGAAACAGGAATATTTTTAAAGACTAAGACCATTCATATTTTCCTGAAGTTAAAAGGAATGGTACAAAGGGACCAGATGAGTCATGAATAGTTAACACAATCAAATGAGCATGGTCTTTGGTGACAAACCATGGTTTAAATCTGGGCCCCAGCATTTACTAGATGTGACCCTGGACAAGTTGACAGACTCGCAATTTTCTCACCCATAAATGGTGGCAGTAATAGCATCCTCATAGGACTGACGTAAGAATATACAAGTTAAGATATGTGTTTGTGTACAGTATGCCTTTAATGAACAGATTATTATTGCAGTTAAAAAATATGGAAAAAGTCTCTTCCTTAAGCATTATATAGGCTCACTTTTCAGATAACAAAAGGCAATCATCATGTCATCTGTGCGTCAGATTTTTTACTGGAGCCAAAACAGTATACACCGTGGGAAAAAAGATTACAAAGAGGATTTTAAATCTTCCTTTTCCCCACCCCCCTTTTGCAAGAAACTTTTCACTCTCAATATAAGATTTCATTTAAAGCTGTTTAACCAGAGAGGGTCGCCATGGGAAAGTAAACCGCTAACAGTATATTTAAGTTCACATTAACTTATAGAGGTAGCATAATGCCTATGAAAAATCAGCTGGCTAGATGCCTATGGTTTGCCCTTGAGTCTCAGCCAGGAGGGAAGTTTCATGCAATGTGATTAGTGAATGAGGAGACCCTGGGTAATTAATTAGTGTTCCATGTCAATCCTATCAGATGGGTTTCAGCCAGTAATGAAAAATAAGCCACCTGATTTTCTTTTTTTTTTTTTTTTTTTTAGTGGCCTCTCCCGTTGCAGAGCACAGGCTCCGGACGCGCAGGCTCAGTGGCCATGGCTCACGGGCCCAGCCGCTCCACGGCATGTGGGATCCTCCCAGACCGGGTCACGAACCCACGTCCCCTGCATCGGTAGGCAGACTCTCAACCACTGCGCCACCAGGGAAGCCCAGGCACCTGATTTTAACTTCCTCATCTCCATACTGACTTCCGTGTGAACATGACTTTGTCAAGCACTTTAAATATTGAAGGAAGATTTTCTCCAAATCTCTTTTAAGACAAATCTCGCTTCCTTTGACACACATTTTAACTCTGGTAAATGGCAGACTGGATGGGGAAGAATCAAAATAAGGAAGCTTGTGTGCAAATTCTCTGAGTGCCGAATTTAACTAAACTCATTTCATAAGTCCCTACAAGTGTGTGATGCTCAAAAGAGAAAAATGTGCCTATGGATGAACAGACTTACTATAAAAACCTAAGGGTCGGGCTTCCCTGGTGGCGCAGTGGTAGAGAGTCCGCCTGCCGATGCAGGGGACACGGGTTCGTGCCCCGGTCCGGGAAGATCCCACATGCCACGGAGCAGCTGGGCCCGTGAGCCATGGCCGCTGAGCCTGCGCGTCCGGAGCCTGTGCTCCGCAACGGGAGAGGCCACGACAGTGAGAGACCCGTGTACCGCAAAAAAAAAAAAAAACAAAAAAACTAAGGATCCATCAGCCTCTTAAAAAAGAAAGTCATTATAAAAACTGTGCATCAGTAACTTCTACTAGATATTATTATGCAGTTATCAGTGGGTTATTTATCTTTTTACTGTTTGCTTCATTAGCTGTTAAGTAATTTGTTTTTAATCCACAATTCCCTAGATATTTCTGCTATGTATTTTGTCTCTGTATGTCACTGTGGAGAGACGTCACTATGTCCAGATCTGCTGGTTTACACTGCCGCACAGGCAGGTCTCTGCTATCTATTACTATTTCAGTCAAGCTTCTTAAATTAGATTTAAAAGAGAAAAATAACTTTCCTAAATTAAATCAGTGCCTTTAAATGAGGTTGACCTTTGGGTAGATAATTTGAGTAAACATAAAATGGGTCCTGCACTCCCTTAAATCTCATCATTAGTCAGGATCTCAAAACTGGGCTCCCAACATGAGGTAAGTGTACGTAGTTAAGATGTAAATATTCTATTCTTGTTTATATAATATTTTTTCATTGCAGATGAAAGGCTCTACATCATTAATACTGTGTATAAATACCCTCACATATAGGATCGAGAGAACAGTATATCCACACATGGAAACATATCTAAAAACGTCTTATGTTATAAAATGCGAGTCTCGTAGGCTAAAATCATTATCTGTTCCACGCTGCAAAGGCCTGAGGTTTAAAGATACCACGCTGTGCTTAATCAGAGAGGAGGCTGTTGCTGATCTTTGCTCACACACTGCTGGAGCTGAAAGGAGCCTCAGGTCTAGCAAAGTCATGTCAGAAAACCAGAAACTGAGAATCTCCATTTAGAAGCTGGAACCCCAATGCCAAGAATGCCCCATAGCATTCTTTTCCAGATGCACAGGAAGCCAACGCAGCCCGACAGATGAAGACCTCTGATCTAGGCAGCAGTCACGGCGAGAAGCTGCTGCCCCCAAGAGTACACACGCAAACCTGATTTTATGGCTTTCAAATGTCAGCACAAAGGCAGCGAAGCAGTCAGGACACCATGCAAATTAACAAACACCTCAGAGTCTGGACCTCAGAGCAATGGGCAGGACTCCTGCTACACGCACAGGTTGATAAATGACCACAGGGACCAAGCCCTGACCGCACTTGCCATCTAGTCACAGAGATGGTATAAGTCAACAATTAACATAAAAGCCAACTTGCAGCAAATTCCATAAATGAGATTGAGAAAAAATGCTAAGTTCAGAGAAGGCCACCAGCTGCCAAGATGAGGGAAGATTTCATGATGGGGGCATGGGTCTCAAGGGAGGGTTTTCAAGAATTTCAAGAAATGGAGACGAAGAGTTTTCTAGATCAGTGGGTTTTCAACCAGCAAGTTTGAAAACCTGCTGATAGTTTAATGGTCAGACCAGCATTTTCTACGTAGAACAGAATGTATTTCACGTGGCAAGGTGAGGTACTGCTTCGTGAAACTTTCGTTTCATGTGTACAATGTGTTTCTTATCGAGGGTTTTGGTCAAAAAGTTTGAAAGTTTTCTGGAAAATGAAGAATGAAGTTGGCTATCTGGCTGGAAAATAACAACTTGGCTATGAGGTCACTGTAGGCCAGACTATACAGGGGTCTAGAACATGGCATCAAAGAATGTGGATTTTATATTGAAAAGACAGAGAGGTCCTTATAGGTTTTTAGCTTTCCACCTTTTTTACTTTTTTTTTTTTTTTTTTTTTTTTTTTTT
>NW_006790551.1:2349412-2377171 GCF_000442215.2 Lipotes vexillifer
TCGGCAGGCGGACTCTCAAGCACTGCGCCACCAGGGAAGCCCTCCACCTTTTTTACTTTTAAGTTTTATTGACACCTACTGCGCTTAATATCTCACACACACGATCTCACTTAATTGCCATAACCGTCCTTTGAAGTGGGTATTATTATCTCCATTTTAGAGAAAGAAAGTGAGAATCAGAGATATTATATAACCAGCCCATAAAATGAAGCCAGGTCTTTTGACTTCAAAGCTCAAAATGTTTAAAAAGAAACAAAACAAAATGATGAAATGATCAGAGCTAGACTTTAGGCATGTTAATCTTGCACCTTCAAACAGCTAAACTGAATAGATTTTAGACAACTGTATTATTAAAGGGTTTTCTTTTGATCATTTAGCTTCACAATTTAAGATCAATTTAAATACACTCCAAATCCTAGGGGCGGGAAAAAAAAAATCAAACCAAAATCAACAGTTAAAACTGCGCTTTCTTAATGACCCTAAAAAGATTTGGGTGAAGGTTCGTATTTCTCAATAGCTACATTAGTATCCCTTTTATTTCATTCTGCAACAATGAAGTTGACTGTTATCACTCGAAAAATTCTTTGTAGAAAATACGAAAATAGGTGCAAATGCAGAAGTCTGCCGAAAGCCGAAACGCTGACATAAAAGAAGTAAGCCAGGGCTTCCCTGGTGGCGCAGTGGTTGAGAGTCCGCCTGCCGATGCAGGAGACACGGGTTCGTGCCCCGGTCCGGGAAGATCCCATATGCCGCGGAGCGACTGGGCCCGTGAGCCATGGCCGCTGAGCCGGTGCGTCCGGAGCCTGTGCTCCGCAATGGGAGAGGCCACAGCAGTGAGGGGCCCGCGCACCGCAAAAAAAGAAGTAACCCACTGCTTTCCTCAGACTCAATTCACTGCGGCCCTCTGTTCACACACCCAGATGCTCTGTCTGATCCTACCTACCTCTGGGGACAACCGTGAGGACTAATGGTGTCACCTGTGAAGAGTACGGAGTTCTCAGGGAAAGAAAGGCTGGAGAGAGTCTGGATATTATCACTGGGCGGTGGGTGGTGGGCGGGCGCTGAGAACTTGCCAACAGTCAACTTCCTAATATAAAAATGTGAAAAAGAAATAACAGTCGATAGAACAATGGTGGGTCTCATTTCATGGTGAAAAAATAAGACTTTGGAAGTGGCTGTATCCGATGAACAGAATGTGCAAGGTAGGAATATTGAGTGGTAAAAGAGAGAATATGCTTCCCCCTTGCTGCTAAAAGCACACAGCAAGAAGAGAAGCTCTCCACACAATCAGAATAACCCGGCCACCCAATGCTCAGAGAAACCAGGGTGGTAAAAGTGCTCCCCTGTCCAATGTGTGAGCTGGACAGAGAAATGTCTACCAAGTATGCAGCAAATCAGAAAAATCCGCTGATGACACACTCTGCACACTCTGATCTAGCCAATGTTTCTTGACTGAAGTACGGACCCTCTTTAAAAGAAGAAAAATGACTTTCAATGTTGACTTCATTTACTTTTATTAAATGTGCAGAAACAGAAAACTGGTATAAAATCCCCAGTATATTTAGAAATCAACTCCAAACACTACCAAACCAACGGAACTCAAACTAAACACAATAATTAAATGTTAACAGATGATGGTTTTTTGCTCCCACTAAAACACTGATATAGCATCCGGCCTGGTTCTAGCTTTCACCTGTTTTGGTATTTTGACTCTCACAGATGTTTACCTAGAGAACACTTGTTTATGAAAGTATGTTGAACAAAACAGCAAAACACCTAGAGGCCAGACTGGGATGATCAGACCTCATACTTAACCCAAAGTCAGCCAATTACTATAATGAGGATTCATGAAAACTCTGCAAAGCTCTCTTATTCACTTCAGAGGTAGCACTGCAGCATTATTGAAATTTGCATTTTTCCAGCTTTACTGAGGTGTAACTGTACACTTTAAATAGAATTTTTACTCGTCAACGTGATGTTTTTTTAAAATTATGTATCTGTTTTATTTATTTATTTTTGGCTGCGTTGGGTCTTTGTTGCTGCGTGCGGGCATTCTCTAGTTGCAGTGAGCAGGGGCTTCTCTTCGTTGCGGTGTGCAGGCTTCTCACTGCGGTGGCTTCTCTTGTTACGGAGCATGGGCTCTAGGCACGCAGGCTTCAGTAGTTGTGGCACACAGGCTCCACAGCTGTAGCTCTCGGGCTCTAGAGCGCAGGCTCAGTAGTTGTGGCACACGGGCTTAGTTGCCCCACGGCATGTGGGATCTTCCCGGACCAGGGCTTGAACCCGTGTCCCCTGCACTGGCCAGTGGATTCTTAACCACTGTGCCACCAGGGAAGTCCCCAACGTGATGTTTTGATATACATTGTGAAACGATTACTGCAGTCAAGCTCATTAACACAGCCATTGCTTCAAAGGGTTACCTTTGTGTGTGTGTGTGTGTGTGTGTGTGTGTGTGTGTGTGTGTTGAGAATACTTAAGATCTACTCTTTTAGTAAATTTCATCCATACTGTAGAGTATCATTAACTACAATCACATTGCTGTACATTAGATATCCAGTACTTATTCATCCTGCTTAACTGAAACGTTGTACCCTTTACCAACATCCCCCCATTTCCTCCACTCCCTTAGCCCCTGCCGACCACCATTCTACTCTCTGCTTTCGAGTTGGACTTTTTCAGATTCCACGTATAAGTGAGATCATGCATTAAACGGATATCTAATCCAATCACTGCTAAAGTGAGAAACAGACATATTTTTCATTGAGTATCTACCAGCGACGCTACCAATAAACTACAGTGCAAGGTGCACATACGAGGGCTGGTCTTGCCCATTCTCCTGCAGGGAATGGGAGTATGGTCTGACTGCCCCCAGTTCAGTACAACCTTAGTGCAAACTGCTTCTCATTGATCTTATTCAGTCTTTGCACTTACCCTAGGGGAAAATGTACTTTATCCACATTTAACAGATGAGGAAACAGTTGAATTAAGTGACTCACCCATGCTCACCATGGTCAGATTGACAGTGGTGAAGCCAGGATGTAAAACCAGGAAGACTTACTCCAGACCCCAAGCTCTAAACCACAAATGCTTCTTGACCACTGCAACTGCCACCTGGTCCACATCCACACACTGAGAACACACACACAGAGGCCGGCAATGCCCTTACATCCAAGCATTATCTTAGAATGTGGTTGAGCACATGATCCAGAAGATGCTAATATCTTTATCTGCCCACTAGATAAAGCATCTGCCATCTGGTTGTTCTGCATTCAACCAAGACAGATGCCCTCAAAGATCAGAGACTTTTCCTGCAAACTGCTAGGGTCTAATTCAGGACTCGAAAATCATTACTTCTAAAGAATAAAAGACTGCCAGATGCAGGCAACAAGTTTAAAAATGATATGCCCATTATAAATAAAAACAAGAGCTAACATTTATTTGAGTCCTTGAAATGGACCTGGTACAGATAAGCACTTTATCTGTATTATCCCACTGACGTTTCGCAACAACCTTCTGAGGTGAACGCCATTACCACCTTCACTCTGCAAGGGTAGAAGGTATAAGTGACGTGGACTACAGCAGGCAGCCAGGCATCTGCCTCCAGAACCTGAACCCCCTCTACATCACAGCTGGAGAAGAACCTGGGACTTCTGAAACCAGCTTCACCTGTAACCTGCCTGCCCTATTTGGTTGGTCAAGAGACATTGTTCTGTCAGAAGAGCACAGATCTGTAATAATTCTGAACATTTTGGCTCTGAGACCAAAAACTAGTGCGACCCTAAGAAGAACTGCAATTAAAGATGAAGAGTTTGAGGGAACTCCCTGGCGGTCCAAGGGTTAGGACTCCGCACTTTCACTGCCAAGGGTCCGGGTTCGATCCCTGGTTGGGGAACTAAGATCCCGCAAGCCGCACGGCGCGACTGAACCAAAACAAGCAAGCAAAAAGATGATGAGTCCAAGAATGTTCAAGTAAAGAGATCCACAATGCCCTGGCAGCACAAACCTAGCTTTGGTCAGAAAGCTAGACCACCGTTAGTTCCTCCACGTGGCATCATCTGTTGCACGTATTACCTGGCAGGAAAAGGACTGCTGAAGACTCCCGCGAGCCTCAGGCATGGCCCACTCTGCTCTGCTTCACCCAGCCATCTCCTGGCAGACATGATGGATGTGTCCTGCCAGAGGCTGATGAGGACGCTGGGACCAGGGCAGAGGAAAGTTCCGAGGCAGACAGGGCTCATGAGCACACCCTGTGAAATGGCCTGAGATGCCCAGAGATGAAAGGCCCCTTGACTGAGACACGGTGATAACAGCTACCTCGTACTGGTCATCAGTGTATGCCAGGAACTACAGGTGCCTTCCGTATAGTAAGAATTCTCATCTCCCCACAAAGCAGACAATGCTATTCCCCCCCGCCTCACACAAATAAGGAGACTGAGGTTCAGAAGCAAGACAGCTCTAGGAAGCAGCTTGAGGCCAGAGCCCCCCTAAACTCACAGCCGTTTCCACCTTCCCAACTGCATGCTCCCCTCCACCCGAGTTCCTGCTACTGCTCCGAGCAAGGCGATTCGGTGGTGGCTGGACTTGGGGAGAAAGAAACGGGAGCTAATCTGAGGAAGAGCTGTTTAGACCCAACAAAGAGTCTAGTCTTTCCATTTACAGCAAACTAGAGAGGTTATTAGATTCACACAGGATTACACCGCTTTTTAAAAATTTTTAACTAGGATTATTAAACCCTTAACTCTGTACCAGAAACGATCCTAGAGCCTTTAAATACATTATCTAATTCAATCCTCACCACGACCCCAAGAGGCAGGTGCCCCATTTTACAGATGAGGAAGCTAAGGTATAGAGGAGGTTACGTAATTGATTTTAGGCCTTTCTGCTGCCAAATCCTGTGCTCCCCACAAAGCCCGCATCCCCCTCCCAGTGTGCTAGTCAACGAGCCAACGTTCAGGTCTCCAATGCTGCCTCTCCCTGCCAGGAGGTGGTAAGGACCCCACATGCAACAAGCCTAGCTGTGGCTTCTGTCCGCAGACACATCCCTCTGCATCCTGTCACCGGGCTTTGCTCCATTTTCTTGGTGGCACCTTTATGCGCAGCACTGCTCCCCACGGAGAGGTTGTCAGGGTTCACCTTCTCCCGGGCCCTGGGCTGGGTTGGCTGGATTCCATCTGACTGCAGGACAAAGTGGGCTGCGTAGCCACCTGTAAAGGGCTCAGCTTGATGCCTGGCAGAGAATTTTCTAAAGTATGAGCGGTAACAGGGGGAAACCCGCCCACGCAAAGGCTCGGGTTCCTCATACTCTCACAGGGGGACCACATCTGCATCCAACATAGGACACAGACTGTTCCAAGGCCACAGAGCTGAAGGCCTGAAACAGAGGACGTGTAAAGGGCTTCAGAGCCAACTGCTGGTTATGAAGTTGCTCCATTTTCAAAATGACGACTCTGAGCACCTCACCTCTCTCAGGGTCCAGCCAAAGAGTAGGAGTAGCTAGTTCGTGGCTGTCCTGCCCTCTGTCCACCTGGGGCCGCCAACAGGTCTGGCCTGGGATGGAGAAACCCGTGGGTCGCCTCTGGCTGAGGGAGGCCGGGCAGGGAGGCCACACCAATTTGCTGTGTTCACTCCCTGTCTGCCAGAGCGTCCCCAGATGGATGGAACGGGGGCCACGGAGGCTTTTCCCCGGCCCCCGACATCTAGGATCCACAGTTCTATGATGATTGCAACCTGCAGCTCAAAGCAGCAGACACACAGTCACAAACCCTAGACTCAAGCCATCCTGGGAAAACGGATTCAGTTTCCCCTCTGTTGCTTTGTACGCACGCACTACCATTCTGTGAAATATTAGCTTCTGTTGAATGCGTCAAGTAGGGATTCCTTCAAAATTAGTATTTTGTTATACCTTGTATCAGTTTATGTTGAAATATTTATCAACATGTCCTGTGACTGCCTATGCAGGCATTTATTCCATTGTGTTGTTTGTTTCATGCCAATTTTTGCTGATAAATTTCCTCTGACTATAAAAGAATTCATTCAAATTTACTTGATATTAACGTTTGCTTCTGCATTACCATTAGTCACCAAAATACTATACAGGTACGTGCTGTTTTTTTTTAAAGCTCTGCATGTGTGCTTTTAAAATGTCACATATCTATAAGTGTGTATTACCTACTGTGTACCCATGCGTTTCCTATATTATCTGTATGACTTAATAGCTGGGGGAAGGGATTATAGAACATTATTGTTCATCCAGATGTTATGATTTCCTATTAGATCTTGGTATACTGTTTTTGCATAAACAAAATCCTTTCCGCCACAAAACACCTTTAAGTCACCATCTATATACATTTATGATTTAAGTACTTACACCTTTTTTCAAATAATTATTTGAAATATTTCAAATTATTGAATTATTGAAATATTTCTTACAAACCTCTGCTTCTTATACTGCATCCAAAACAGCAGAGTGAAGGGGTCCAGGAGTCAAGAGCCTCTCCATGTTTCAGCTTGGACAGAATCCTAAATTCCTATCCCATCCCAGAGGCAGGAGGACCTCTGGTTCCCCAAAACACAAATGACCTCAGGATCAAGCCACACCCAGAGTCTTCCATTCACACTACTCCCATTACTCCCCTCCAGCCCAAACCACACACATCTCAATACGGCCGACTTGGAATAAAATCAGCAAGTGTCTCCAGGATGGGAGGGCAATAAACAGTTTATTGGTGCATATTCGTCCCTCAACATTGTGTTCTCTTCAGATTTTTCCTGATGATCTTTTGTATTTTGTAATACTCTTGGGGGAATAAAAACAGTGAGTAAAAACTTATGTAATTTATTCTAACCAAATTTTAATTGACAAAGAGGTAGGCAGCCTCACGATGGCCTCCAATGATCTCCACTTCCTGGTATTCAGAGCCTTGGGTAGTTCCTCTTACAATGTTATACCTGGGTTAGTATGTGACCAACAGAATTCAACAGAAGTGATGGAATGTCATTTCTAAGATGAGCTTAGAAAAGATTCTGGCTTTTATCTTGGTCACTCTCTAATGCAAATTGACTCTCTCAGATCCACATGGTGTGGAGGGAAACCATACGGTAAGCAGCCCTATGGAGAGGCGAGTATGGCAAGAACAGAAGCCTCCTGCCAGCACACACGTGACTGGGTCTGAAAGCAGACCCGCCAGCCTCAGTCAAACTTCTAGATTTCTGTAGCCTCAACTCACAGCTAGACTGCAGCTCCATGAGAGAACTAAGCCACTAAGCCAGCTAAGCCACTCCCAGATTCCTGACTCTCTTAGCTTTAAGCTGCTAAGCTTTGGGGTAATTTGTTATACAGCAATAGATAACTAATACACATAGGTTTTCATATTCTCCCTTGAGCTTTCTTCAGTTATCCAAGTTTCCATGCTAAACATGAACTACTTTTGTAAACATAAGAGAAATCTAAAGCAATGTTTTAAAAAGCTTCATCCTGTAAAAGACTATATGTGAGTGTGACTTCCTGGCCAAAGATGGAATTGGCTGTCTAAGGTGGTGAGGTCCCTCTGTCTTATGTCTCTCAATTACTGGGCTGAAAACCACCCAGCACAGGCTTGATGGAGACGCTACACAGCAGATGTGAGCATGGGTAATGGTGATGTGAAAGAGATTCCTTCAACCTTAAGATTCTACTAGTACCCAAACACCCCTAATCGGTCTCCTTTTCCCCCCTCAAGTAGGCTCAAAAATATCCAAGATACAATTTCACTCACAAAATGTCACCAAAACTATAATGAGAGATCACCTCACACCCATCAGAATGGCTACTATCAAAAAGACAACAAATAACAAGTATTGACAAGGGTGTGGAGAAAAGGGAACCCTCATGCACTGTTGGTGGGAATGTACATTGGTGCAGTCACTGTGGAGAACAGTATGGAGGTTCCTCAAAAAACTAAAAATGGAACTACCATATGATCCAGCAATTCCACTTTTGGGTATTTTTCTGAACAAAAACACTATTCAAAAAGATATATGCACCCCCTATGTTCACTGCAGCATTATTTTCAACAGCCAAGATATGGAAGCAACCTAAGTGCCCATCAATAGATGTAGTTAAAGAATATGTGGTATATACATATATAATGCATTATTACTCAGCCATAATAAAGAATGAAATCTTGCCATTTGTGACAACATAGATGGATCTCAAGGGTATTATGCTAAATGAAATAAGTCAAGCAGAAAGACAAATACCATATGATTTCATTTATATGTGGAATCTAAAAACAAAACAAATGAACAAACATAACAAAACAGAAACAGAGTCATAGATACAGAGAAAAAACAGGTGGTTGCCAGAGGGAAGGGGGTGGGGGATGAGTGAAATAGGTGAGGGAGATTAAGAGGTACAAACTTCCAGTTACAAATAAATGAGTCACGGGGATGAAATGTACAGCATGGGGAATAAGTCAGCAATATTGTAGTAACTTTGTACAGTGACAGATGCTAACTAGACTTGTGGTGGTGATCATTTTGTAACGTACAGAAATACGAATCACTATGATGTGCACCAGGAACTAAGTGTTGAAAGTCGATTATATTTCAATTTTTAAAAGTTCAATAACAGAAACCACCTTTCAGGGCTTCCCTGGTGGTGCAGTGGTTGAGAATCTGCCTACCAATGCAGGGGACACAGGGTCGAGCCCCGGGTCTGGGAAGATCCCACAGGCCGCGGAGCAACTAGGCCCGTGGGCCACAACTACTGAGCCTGCACGTCTGGAGCCTGTGCTCCGCAACAAGAGAGGCCGCGAAGCTGCGATAGTGAGAGGCCCACGCACGGCGATGAAGAGTGGCCCCCACCTGCCACAACTAGAGAAAGCCTTCGCACAGAAACGAAGACCCAACACAGCCAAAAATAAATTAATTAATTAATAAACTCCTACCCCCAACATCTTCTTTAAAAAAAAAAAACAACCTTTCACAATGTATGCATATGTTGAATCATCACATTGTACACCTTAAGTGTGTACAACTGTTATTTGTCAATTATATCCCAATTAAAATATACACATATAAAGATTATTACCCAAAAGATAATGACCAATTGCTTTCATTGCTGACTGAGGGCTGCAGAAGGATACAGATTTAAATTAAAGAGCTATTTAGGATTAGCTTTCGGAAGAACTTCTTGCCAAGAAAACCTGTTGTCACACAACTGTACCAGATGAACAATTGCCCTGCCCCCTGGGTGGCATCCCGAGGCAGCACAAAGACCATGGGCCTCGGCTTCAGCAAGAGGAGATTCACATGCAGCTACCATTTCCTTCTGGCTGTGTGATTCTGGATAATCACTTTACCTCTCTGAGTCTCAGCTTTCTCACCTCTAAAGTAGTGATAGCATCATCTGCCTTGGAGGGGCTCAGCCGGCCTCAGTCCTTCCTTTTCTAGACAGAACAAATAAAACCACATCACTAGACCCTTTCCAGCCCTCAGAATCTCTGGTACAAGCTTTACACTGGCTTGAGATAGACAGATGTGGATTCGATTAACACTAAAGTGTTCATGTCTACCAACCTTCCTTCTCTCTTGGCAGACTCTGACTCATTTCCTGAATGTTTCTCTCAGGAAGGCACGCATCCCTTTCTCCTGGAAGAAAATGTGCATTAAGCCAGGAGGCTTAATCTCACGAAGAACCTGCCACTAACTAGTTGGGTCCGTGTAAAGCAAATCATCTCACCCCTCTGGGCCTTGGTTATCCTGTCAGGATATGTGGGAGATAGGATAAGTGATTATGTAGGTCATTTCTACCTCTAAAAGCCTAGATTCTAATTTTAGGGCAGTATAGAGAATGAGTTTCAGAAGGCTTTCCGTGTTATGAAGGGGGGTTTTGTTTAAGGGATAAATACCTCTACACAGTTTCGCTCTCACTCGCTCTCCCTGATCTTAATTTACCTGCATGTAAAATGCTCTCATTCCCTTTCCAAGACAGAATGACTAAGGCAGGGTGAATGCTGACAGCTAGCAGGCTACTCTTAGGCAAATCTCTCAACCTCTCCGGGCATCATTCTCCTTATCTGGGAAAAAGAAATAACAGTGCCTTACCCGATGGGGGTACCGGGAAGATTAAATGAGTCAACCTATGCTAAGAGCTTAGAACACACAGTGACTCCCAGTCAGTCGCCTACGAGCGTCAGTCACCAGTGGTCAAAGCGCCAACACATTTGCTCGCATTTGCTCCCACCAACAGAGCTGCGTGTTCATGCCAGGCGGGCTGGGTTTCCTTTCTGTGCCAATTGTATTTGCTTTGCATTTATACTCTCCGAGCACCATGTAAAAGCAATTAACGATGAATGTCAAAAAGGAGTCATTTCTCTAAAAACTAAGTTAAATACCTTGTAAAGGCTCAGTGAAGGCAAATCATGAAAAAGTCTGCTGGTGAATTAGGTGTGTGAGAGACAACTCTAAAAGACTGGAAAAAGTCTGGGAGGATCCTGAACGTAGATGAACTTTGCAAGGATTGCTAAATTCTAGGTCCGCCTTAAAGAAATATAAATGGAAGTTGTAGGCGATAGATTATGGCTGAGTTTATATAAGAGAGACACTGCAGTCAGAGGAGCCTTCCTCAAGGAAAAGGCTTTGGGCTGACATCAGAACATTTTTGGTACTCCAAATTTTACAGTAAGTGACAGAGCACCAGGAGGAAAATATCATGGTCTCCATGTGTACACTACTAGCCGGGAAAAATCAAAATGCTCATCAACATGCGGCTTAGAAATTATGTTTTCATTTAAAATAAAACGTTTAAAGTATGTGTCAATTTTCATGTGTCCTCATCAATTTAATGGACTCTCCAGCTTAACCAGTGACCAGTCCTACTGAGTTTGACAACGGGGCTGCAACTGTGTGTGTGAATGTGTTTTCACACAAGTGGACGTGCCTGGAGTTACAAAGCTCCCAGTAGATAACATATGCAAATCACATCTGTTTCTTGCCTGGTATTTAATATACTTATGTTCTACACACACGAACACACATATAAGTTTACACATAAAAACTTTGTGACTTTAAAAAGAGTTTTTAAATGTCTTTGGGGAATGTCCTAATTTTGCCCCCAAAGTAATACTTTGGGAACAACTGAATTCGTATCTTTGTGTATATGTGGACTTCACAACATTTGGTATCTATTCTACACAGTCATAAAGTATTACAGCACAATATTGGGCTTTAAAAATAAAGGAGTGCAAATAATTGCAAAAGGACTTGAATACACATTTCTCCAAAGAAGATGTACAGATGGCCAATAAGCACATGGAAAGATGCTCAACCTCACTAATCATTAGAGAAATGTAAATCCAAACTACAATGAGGTATCACCTCACACCCAACGGGGTGGTTACTATCCAAAAACCAGAAAACAGCAGGTGCTGACAAGGATGTGGAGAAAATGGAACCCTTTTGCGTAGTTGGTAGGAATGCAAAATGGTACAGCTGCTGCAGAAAACAGGATGGAGGTTCCTCAAAAAATTAAACATAGGGCTTCCCTGGTGGTGCAGTGGTTGAGAGTCCGCCTGCCGATGCAGGGGATACGGGTTCGTGCCCCGGTCCGGGAAGATCCCACATGCCGCGGAGCGGCTGGGCCCGTGAGCCATGGCCGCTGAGCCTGCGCGTCTGGAGCCTGTGCTCTGCAACGGGAGAGGCCACAACAGTGAGAGGCCGCATACAGCAAAAAAAATAAAAATAAAAAAAAAATAAATAAACATAGAATTACAATATGACCCAGCAATTCCATTTCCGGGTGTATACCCCAAAGGACTGAAAGCAGGGTCTCGAAGACATATTTGTACAGTCATAGTCATTGCAACATTATTCACAACAGCTAAAACATAGAAACAACCCAAGTGTCCATCAGTGGGTGAATGGATAAGCAAAACGTTAGTATATGCATACAATGAGCATTATGCAGCCTGAAAAAGGAAAGCAATTCTGTAATATGCTGCGACAGGGATGGACGTTATACTAAGTGAAGCAAGCCGGTCAAAAAAGACAAACACTGCATGATTCCACTTACATAAGGTACTTAGAAAAGTCAAAATGATCAAGACACAAAGTACAATGGTGGTTGTCAGGGGCTGGAGAGAGGGGAGAATGGAAAGTTACTGTTTAACAGGCACATAGCTTCAGTTTTACAAGATGCAAAGCATGAAGGGAATGAATAGTGGTGATGGCTCCACAACAATGTAAATGTATTCAATACCACCGAACTGTGCACTTAAACGGTTAAGATGGTAAATTTTATGTGTATTTTAACACAATAAAAAATAAAGGAGTGCTTATCTTATTTCTAATTTCATTAGTGGGTTAAACATATCTTGCCCACAGCAGATGAAAGGCTCTGGGGGTGTGTCCTCAACTTTGCTGGCCCCAGAGGCACAGTTCTGTTAAACAACCTGGCAGACACAATTCACCATCTGGAGTCCCCACTGAAACCACAGTGCCCAATGTCTCTGGCCCCATCTGTGCCTGTGTGCATGAATGAGTGAGTGAGTGAGTGAGTGTGTGTGTGTGTGTGTGTGTGTGTGTGTGTGTGTGTGTGTGTGTGTGTTGTGATGTGCATGCAGGCACAGGGAGAGTCAGGGGCTGTCCAACAACTCAGAGACCCAGCCTCACAGATTCTGGTAAACAGGCGATCCTCATTCACAGCCAACAGATGAAAAGGGTGCTACAAACACAGTCTGACCCTCAGACCGGCCAGGCCACAAAATGAAAGGGAGTGACCACTGAGGAAGTGAGGTGTCACATTTCTGTATTTGGTTGTTTATAAGGAGAGTAACAAGTGCTAAAAGCTTGGGAAAGCAGATTAGAGAGGGAGGCATAAAACAAGACAGGAGGAAATGATAACTTTTAAGTTGCAACAAAAAGATGGGGTGGCTGGAAAATAACTTTTTGCTTTTCTTTAAGCAGTGATCAGAAAAGAAGCGATGGCACATCTTCCAACACGGCTGTACTATACGAGTGGAAATGAAATGTAGTTTGGAATGAGAAGTACGTAAGTGTTAACACTACTCTCAGTTGGATTATTCAAAGACAGTACCTTATACAGAAAGTCCTACATTCCAAGAAGGAATGGTGGAGGCGCAGCATGGACACCTGTTGGGATTTCCCCATGCAGCAGCCCTGCCCTGTTATTCCTGTGTGGTTTGAGTGGGGCAGGCAGGTATAGGACCCAGGGTAGGTACCACTGCCCCCCCTTGACTCAGTGACTGAGGTGGCAGAGGTCAGGAGGGGTGACCTGAGTCCATCGGAGTCAATGCCCATCAGATGTAGCACTAAATTGAAACCACTAAAAAAAGAGGCTCTCTCTTTCCGCTAGTGGGATATAAAACTAGAGCAGCTGGTGGCTGTTTCTGCCACTGCTTGGGGCAAGCTTGCCTTAAAATGAAGCCAACAGGGAAAGGCAGAGCGAGAAAGGAAGAGAAAGACATTTCTGACATTGTCAGAGCAGCTGGATATGGCCAATGCCGAGAGCAATACCCCTAGACTTTTCCGTTATGTGAATCGATAATTTCCTGTTCTCACTTAAGCCAGTTTGACTGGGATTTGTTACTTGTAATTGAAATCAGCCCTGACTAATTCAAGGTGTAAATGGCTGCAATATACTGTTTCCATTTAGCCACACTGCTTACAATCTAGGCTTTGGAACATAGGGTTTATCCCTACACTTAAGCCACATACTCTAAATGGGCTCAATAGAAATTATTCCAAAGGGCAGAAGGAAAATGCAATCCAGTTGGGGACCCATGTAAATATTAAGCTATACCAACAACATTCATAGCAAACATTTGTTAAACGTTACTATGTGCTTATGCTAAATGCTTTCTATAACTCAACTCATACAATGTTTTAAAGGAAGTATTCTTATCATCTCTACTTTAAATAGGCAGAAGCTAACTCAGGTTAAGAAACTTGCCCAGCACCAGAGACAAAGGGTGATGTCACAAAGCCAGGAATGAACAGAGCACTTATGCTGAACCACTATGTGCTACAGCCTCCAGATGATCACAAGTGTTACTGACAACACACAACTCGGTTCTGCCACATAAAGAGACTCAGCCGCTCTATGACCTGAGCCTCCTTCACCACAGTGATACAAAAGTCAATACGCCATAGCATCTCCCTGGGAGAAGTGGCTTTCCAACTACAGGTAGCAAACCATTAATGGGTCATGAAACTGATTTAATGAGTAGAGACCAGCAGTATTTCCCCCATGGAATAGAAAATATAGCATCAGAACACAGTGTATAAGAGTAAATATTGTTTTTAGTTATATCTACATATACATTTATACAGGTATATACTGAGTCATTAAAATATATCTTATTATACTATAGTTCATTGTCAAAAGAGTTTGAAGCCATTAGTAAGCAAACGGCTCTGTGCAGGCTGGGCGTGAAATAACCTACACCAGGACCTACAGGGTCGGGGTGGGGAGAGAGGGAGACATTAAAATCAAATGGCCTCAAGAGTTGAGGAAAGTTTAAGCTGACTAACACGGCACAACATTTTCATGGGGAAACCCACGAATCCATTGGACTCCCTGGAAGAACTTTTTTTCCTTCACTAAATATGAGAGACTACATGAATCCTTTCACAGAACCCTCAGTATCTGATGTTTATGTAGTAATTCAAAACTGAAAAGACGGATGTCAGTGATATTAACACAGAACGCCCTGTGCATAAACCAGGGAGGCTCACACCACGGGCAGTGACGCTGCCCCGCTCCAGGCAGCCCTGCAGGAGTTGAGGCTGAAGCTTACACTAACTGGGCCAACTTGAGTTTGGGTGGGTGGGGGGAATCAAAACGGACAAGCACACCAGCAACCCTGACTGGGTGAAAAGCAACATCAGGCTCACTCCCCCTCCCTCTTTCTCACAAACAGATGCAGGGGATGGGGGGGGAAGGGCAGGGGAAGTTCACATCTGACACTAAACTCCCAGCCAGGCTTCCCAGTGCCCCTCCTCACTCCGGGAAAGAATACTACTTACACTTTTATTAAATGGTTGTCATAAATTGCTTATGAGAGCAGAGTAATGTGTTTTATCACTTTCCCTTTACTGCCAAATGGCGAGAGGTGGGCCTGTGCCTGCTTCAGAGACTGCGCCAAAATCAGCTGGCAGCACAGCTACAATCATTAACCATCGAACTGGCCGCGCTGAGGAAGCCCATTTTATTACAGGCTCTTCCAGAATATATTTCGTTTGAACCTTGTACAGACTGAATTTGTTAACATAAGTTAACAGTGCACCCTAAAGCCTAAACTCCTTTGTGTCTCCCCAAAGTTGCTTTACTCCTTTAACCCCCCCCCCCACTCACACTAAATTGTTTAACCTCATAAAGTCAGGAACTATTGGTCAGTGTAAGATAGTTTCATTCTGTGGCTCTGAACCTTTTATGGATTAGGGGTGCCCCTTTGAGGATCTAATGAAAGCTATGGACCTTCTCTCAAGAAAACTGCACACAGGTGTAGAGATGTGCACACACATACAAATTTGCTAGGATTTTAAGGGGTTCACTAACACCCAGAAAGCTCTCCATGGTCTCTCAGAAAGCATATGAACCCCAGGTTAATATTCTCAGTCCTCATCTGTCACCTTTACAGTATTAAATATATTGGTAGCAAAAAATCTTCCCATATCCTTGTAGCGAAAAAAAATTTGCCCACTTATGGAGTTAAGCAATGTCTCTCAAACACATACCTAAAAACAAAACAAACTAAACAATGATCTCAACATTTCCTACTTAACTCTATTATACTTCAGAAATTGATAATCAGTTAAGTATTTACGGTCAGTTATTCAGGACCATTCTTAGTGCTGAAAGGGTAAAAGAGTAGAAGTTTCCGTCCTTCATCTTAACAAAACCAATGAGATGAAGCAATGGTGGAAAAAGAAGTCCACACACAGTTATATGCTAAATCATATGGCACCAGCGAAAGGTTTCATGGGAATTAGACTTCACTACTGATCATTATAGCAGACAGCCAGGGGCTTTTCTGCTTGCTTAGTCTCTTTCTTCTCTTCTAGTTATATCATCCTGATCTTTGTTGGGGCAACACCCTGGTGCCCTAGGGTGAGATGGGAGGTATGTGACCCAACACTGGTAATCATAGCATTCCACCTACCTTACCACAATGATTGGTTTAAAAATAGCAAGTGATCAAAGCTAGTTTAATGAGACTCAGTATTGGGACTTCTACTTAAGTATTTGGCAAGAGAAACTCTCATTTGCTAGGGTTTTTAAACCGGTAGGAAAGATGCCAGGAGCTGCTGGTAGCCATCTTGAAACCATATGGGGGTACCCTGACCGAGAATGAAGTCAACCCAGGAGAAAGTAGGGCCAAGAAATGGATGGATCCCTTATGACGTGGTTTGACTATTGGATACAGCTGTGGCTGAAGCTCTTTTCAAGTGTATAAGCTAATAAACTCCAACCTCATGGAGTGCATTGATCTCCAAAGTAAGTTCCGGTTCTGTAGTTCTCCATCCTTTCCCTATAACTAGTTTACCTCTCAAGGACTACCTGAAACTTACTGTCTGTCATGTAACATGAAAGATTTAAAATAATGAGTGACCCATTTATTGTTACTTTACTTGATGCCACTACAAGGACTAGTCAACAACACAATGGTCTTTAATTACAGGAATGTATTTTCAACATTTTATTCAATATGTATTTATATTTAAAACTTTTTTGTGAGCTAACATCTTAAAATGTAACAGTAAGCAAAATACGTTGCTAGATAACACTATTAGTATAAAATTATCTGATTTGTTGTCCAAAAGTAATAGAGTGAATTAAATAAAAGCTGAAACAGTATGATAGTATTTTAGGACCAACCAAAATCTCCAAGAGGAAAAAAAAATTAAAGTCCAAGGTTAAAACGTTAAAATGTATCTTAAAGGAAGTGAAAACAATACACTAAGTACTAGGCAGTTTGAAAACTGTTATCCCTAGGTAGTGGTATTACAGAAAAGTAGAACAAAAAGAATCTTGTGTCTCTCCCAAATTGTCCATCCAAATCATATTGTCTTGATAAGGGGTAAAACATTGAGCTTTTAAAAATAAAAGACAAGATAATGATACAGAGTGAAAATAATAATATACTTCTTCAAAATGTCATAAGAATGGATTCACTTCATAAAAATATTATTCATATGCTTTTACTGAAAGAACCTTTAAATGGTGAAATAGGTATTTGCGCATTTTCAAGTATGTCTCCAGAAAGTTTCTCAGGATCACCAGATCAGGGGGTCAAAATGACTAACCACCAGTTTGGACAAGACCACACCAAACCAAATTTCAGACTTCAGCTAGTTCTCCAAAAGTCTCCCAAAGAAAATGCCAAAAGCATTTTCAGTGATGTGTTAAATAACAGGGTCTTGCAATCAACAAGTTTTTCTCAAAGTGTAATAACTTCAATTCCATTTTATGCTTGATCCCTTCAAAAGTAAAATCTCCTTTGCATTATAAAAAGAAACATCTTGTCCCAAATCCTCAAAAGGATATAAAATATCTGGTTATGTAACTGCCTTTTAACTTTTTAGCTGTGTTTTTAAAAATTTGAAACTCATCTCGATTTGAAACATGATCCTATTGATTCCAAAAACCCTGCTATGATTTAGTGAAGTTCAGTGTCTCATACTTTGTGTGTTCACAGCATGAACCATTACAGAGAAAGCTTATTAAGAGTTCTCATTCCACATTACAAGTCCATAATCTAACACACTAATTATATTCATTTGGTGACTGAATATCCATAAATGCCATTGTACACAATAATCATTAAAATTTACATTGGAATCACCACTTTAAAATCTTCATCTTGAACATAAAACTATTTGAAATTACTATATTATCCTTAATTTACTTCTAGCTTAAATTTGGTCTGATGCCCCTGTGGGCTTTTTATATAAAATTATAAATATTATGAGGCAACAAACCCTAAAATATTCCATTACCACAGAAAATATAAACTCTGTTAACACATACATAAATTCCAAATGAAAAGGTTTGGCTTGAACCTAAAGGACAAATCCACAAATACCTTGAGAACGAATCCTCGGAAAGAACAATTCTTGCTTTCTTAAGAAAAGACTTTGGGAAAACATATGTGTATCCTAGTTACCAAATAATTCCATGTCCATGTTCATGGTGAAGGCTGGGGGGAAGATGTGGCATTATGATGAAATCCCATAGAAAAATACCCTGTGTGCTGCTAGAAGCACTTAGGCATTGGGTAGTTATAAAAGAAACAGCCTGAGAAAACTACAAGTTTACTCAGACCAAGCCCCTGACACCTGATTGGATCACACACACAAGTAACAGCAGGGGGTGAGCTATAACCCCAAACAATGCTTCCCAATGGAGATGGTTAGTTTTTCCATCTGAGTGCTGGTTACACAGTTACGTTCAATTTGTGAAAACCGATCACTAGGAGCACTTTCCTGTAGGCACATCATACTTCATGACCCGTGAAGGTCTCCACGTCCTACTTCCTACTACCTCTCCAACTTCACTTCTCACCATTCAATCCAATAATGCAGGTCTACCTTCAACTCCTTGACCAAACACCACAAAATTTCCCATCTCAACCCTAGTGCTAATTAAATCTCTTCCTTCTCGTTTTATAAAGATGTGTTATTCCATCCCCCAGAGGCTCCTTTCGGATGACACCTCCTCAGAGAAGTCTTTTTTTGCCCACCCTTGCTAGCCTTGACTACATCACCTGTTTATTCCCCTCTTCACCTCCCTTACGACATCCTGAAATTCTCTCTTTTAATTGTTTTTGTAGCTATTTTTCGGCTGTTTCCCCTACTAGAATGTATGCTTCATGAGGATAGAGACCATACATAGCATTTCCACTTGTGTTTCCCCACACAGTGCCTTGCACGTAGGTATTCAAAATCGAGTTGGCTGAATGAATAAATGGTACCTCACATCAAAATTTTTCCAGTTATTATGCTAAAAGGTAGATGAAAAAAATAATTAAAAATTGAGAATTAGTTTGAAATGAGATAGAATAAAAACTATGTAAAGGCTGCTTTCACGGTACCTTGCTTTACTCACCACCACCGTCAGCATCATCACAATGCTAATGACAAAACAATAAGCTAACAACTTCTCAGTAGTTTAACCTACCCTTTTAAATTAAAAAGACCTACCACACTGTTAGGATATTGGGGGGGGGGAAGCAATCCTATAAATTCATTATTTTCCTTCCTATAAAAAGACTGGAAAAACACTTCAGGCATTTGTGCGCGCACACACAACACATGCACACGCACGCACACACACCTCTGTCGCGAATGGCTCTCCAGCATTGGACTGGTATCTCCACCTACAACCCTATCCACTGGAGACTTCGGAATCCTTACACACGGCCTTGGCCTGACATACAGAAATTTTATGCCAAATCTGTGGGTGGGAAAGCCAATTCTCTCCTTCCTGCAGAAGGATATACAGGCAATTATTACACAACTTTGGGATGACCCGTGCCTTCCTGTCTCAGGAAGCTCCCAGAGGCTCCCTAATTAGCTCTTATTCATCAGTGCAGTGGGTCTCAAACTTCTCAGATGATGGAGCACCTGGCAGGAAGGCTGCCCATTGAGGAAAAGCATGCAATACTGAAATACTTTGTTCCTTCTTATGAACCAGGAACAATTTCTCTGGCAGAAAAGGCAGCATATGAATGCCATGTAAAAGCACAGCCTAGGGCTTCCCTGGTGGCTCAGTGGTTGAGAGTCCGCCTGCCGACGCAGGGGACACGGCTTCGTGCCCCGGTCCGGGAAGATCCCACATGCCGCGGAGCACCTGGGCCCGTGAGCCATGGCCGCTGAGCCTGCGCGTCCGGAGCCTGTGCTCCGCAACGGGAGAGGCTACAACAGTGAGAGGCCCGCGACCCGCAAAAAAAACCAAAACAAACAAACAAAAAAAAACCCACAGCCTAAACCCATGGGTTCTCAACAAAATTAATAGAGTTATTGAACTCATTGGCTGTCTGAGTTTCTCTGTTAATATTCTTTCACAGCTTATTTATTCATGTCCACTAATAATCAATAGGTATGTGGTAGCTGATACCAAAGGCTTAAGCTGACAAGAGAAAAACTTGAAACTGAAAAAATTATTTTTATTAACCCATTTATTTTCTTCGGTGGGTAGGGATATGTCATTAGTCATTTTTAGCAATAAAATTGCTGGGTTGGAGGAGTATCCATGAATCACTGCTTTAAGAGACAGCTTCTCTTAAAGTCCAATTATTATCATTTTTTGCTAAAGAAAATATAGATATATTCATCTTTATATATAATACATGTATATTCATATTAATATTTTAAAATCTTATCTTTTAATCTTTAATATCTATATAAAGAGAATAAATATACATAGAAGAAAAAATACATATACACTTTTTTGGGGGCCACACCATGCGGCATGTAGGATCTTAGTTCCCTGACCAGGAATCAAACCCACACCCCCTGCAGTGGAAGTGCAGAGTCTTAAACACCGGATCACCAGGGAAGTCTCTATATACACTTCTATGTTGGGAAGAAATTTCCAATTCTCACCAAGTTTATACTTATCAAAAAGTGAAATGGCTATTCTAAAATAAATTTGTTAAAAATGATACCAATATTGTGAAAGAACCAAGAAGCAAAACGATCCCTACAACTACACTGTATTAAAATGTGCACAAATATTAAATATGAAGTCATTTGAAAGTTGATTACACAGAAAATCTCTAATTATATACCCTTACTAGGGGTGACTAAAGCCAAAGCAATTAATAGACATGAAAAAATGTCTTTGATGGGAATGCCCTTAAAATATATAAAGATGTTAAAATAGTAAGTTTTGTCCTAATAGCTCTTTTCTAAACAAGGTCCACACTGGACAGTAACATACAGCACAAACAGGTCTGTGGGCTCCAAAAATGACACCAACACAACTGAAGCAGAAGAAAATGCACAAACAGGATTAACTCTTGACACAGAAAAAAAGAGAGGGCGGCATCTGGAACTTCTGGCACATGCTACTAAGAACAAACCCTGGCAGTGACACAGATTCTATTCTCAGTCTCTGATCAGGGCTGGGGGGCTTCAATTTGGGAAGCCTATTTTTCTCTCAGTTAGAATAAAGTGTTTATCAGAACAAGTTTGTAGGTAACTATAATGAATTCAACGGTAACTGTTCTACCATCTGAGTAGTTTTTAAAGTCACACACTTAGAAATAGATTTAACAATTCCAAGTTATATATGTAGATACTCTCTCCCCAGTGGGAGGGGAGCCATAACTCCCTATTCCTTAAGTATGGGATTTGTACAGTGACTTCCAGTGAGAATAGTGGGGATGCTAGGGGTGAGGAGTAACTTTACAGTGGAGACACACGGCAGACCCTCCATCAGCCAGGTCCCGAGGCCAACATGAACAGTGATAAGTCATGCTGACGCTAGTAGGTACCCATGATACAACAATAGCACTTTACCGCTGTAGTCTCCTCCCAAAACCATAACTCCAGTCAAATCATGAGAAAAACATCAGCCAAATTCTACAAAACACCTGAACAGTTTTGAGACTTTCCTCAAGACTGTCAAGGTCATCAAAAACAAAGTCTAAGAAACTGTCACAGACAAGAGGAGCTGAAGAGATCATGACGATTACATGTCATGTGGTATCCTTGATGAGATCCTGGCACAGCAAAGGGCATTAGGTAAAAACTAAGGAAATCTGAATAAAGTGTGGACTTTAGTTAACAATGTATCAATATTGGTTCATTCATCGTAACCAACAGACCATATTTGCACATAAAATGTTAATAATGGGAAACTGGGTGTGGGGTAAAAGGGAACTCTGTACTATCTCTGCAACTTTTTTTATAAATCGAAAAGCTTCCAAAAAATCAAGTTTATTTTAAAAACTATGATTGAGTTTGATGTCTCAGTTTCCTTATACCCACAGACAAGATAGAAATATGATGACGAAAGTTCTTTAAACCTTTAAAATGTTTCTATGGTTATTCAGAAGGTGGTTGTTCTAGTGAATGAGGACAAAAGAGATTCTAATAAAATCATCCAAAGAAGGAAGATTAAGATGAGCTCGTTCTTATTACTCCCCTCTTAGGGAGCAGTGGTGTCTCTTACACTATTAAATTTGACAGGCATCTCCCTAGTCCCTGTCCAAAGTAGACGCAGGACTGCCAGGTCCACAGAGCCATTATGGAGAAGAGTCACATGTGGGTGTGTGTTGCACAAGTTCTTACACGACCTCTTGGCAAGCTTAGTACTGCCAAGGTAACATAAGTTCCTTTGTGGGTGAACATCTTAGGGTTTCTAATTCCAACGCGCAGAGTGAAAAAGATGATATTTCGCATCATTTTCCAAACTTCTCCAACCAGAAAACTTTTACGGACTGAAGCAGGGGGGGCACCCCCAGAGACTGGGTGTCATGGTACAATTTTAGAAAACATAATTCTTAATGCAGTGTTACCACAGCTCCTGTAACAGCCTGGCAAGCCGCCCTGCCCCATGGCACCCAGGACCCGAAGGGGCCTTAGCTTCCTGACACTGTGAATCTACCCACCCCACAGTGTTCACCACTAGGTGTTATTTTTAGTTATTGAAGCAGATGGATTTCTATCTTACTTTTCCACCTTTCTATGTAAGCTTACAATTTAAAAGTTGGGGGTGGCAGGGTATAACATGTGCTTTCATCTGGAGAAAGAGAAGCTTACAAAGTGTATTTTCTCACTGCTGTGCACCCCCACAGATATGATTACTGACTTTAATTTGGAAGGAAGAGCTATAGTACTCTGGGAAAATTTCTTCATAAATTGTGGATCAGTCACTGCAGATAAGAACAGAAACTTTCTCAGCCCAGAATCAGGGCCTGCAGTTCCCTTCTAAGCTGATGCTCTAAGGACTTAAGAACAGCTGAAGAGGTGTGACCTCTTCATGGTGAAAAACTAACATTTTTCTACTCAAATTTATTCATTCTTCTTTACTTAATTTCTTCTAAACAGAATGATTTTATTTTTTAAAAAATCAAGTAAGTTTATAGATAGAAGGTTTGCATGGCACTCCAAAATATTAACTAGATTTAATTTAATGAATGTTGAAAGGAATCATCTCCCTTCCTAGCAGTTCTAGCCATAGTTATAACTTACATAGTTACACTGTAATATGTCTGTCATCAAACGTGGCTGATGAAGGGTTTTATTTACCCAAACTTTTCAGCTGGCTAAGTCCCTGAGTAGGACACAGGAACCTGCCTTAGAATCCTCTTTGGGGTTGAGCTGTTTAACTGATCACTCAAATACCAGTTTTAAAACATAGCCATTTGGGAAAAAAAAAAAAGACTAAAAAAAATAAAAGGTATGTTTTTCTCAGAGAGCTGAGCACAATAAGCTTAAAAGGAAAAAGTTTTCTCTGAAATTTCAGATACTAGAATATTATAATATTTTAAAAGTCCTTTCAACATGAAAAGCACTTCAAATTTTCCTGGAGTGTCAGACTAGAAAACTAAAAAGCTCAAAAAAAAAAAAAAAAAAGGCTTGAAAAAGTCATTTTTAATAAAACTAACAATTAAACTCTATGTTTTGCACTGCCCTGGGACCTCAATCTCCTAGCTGACAAAGTCAGTCCAGACAATGCAGAATTGAGATTATTAAGCAGAAAGTTTTAAAAGTTGCAGAGAAAGTGCTTGTGCAGCGCTGCCAGCTAACGTGCACAGTCCCCACGGGGGATTTTAATGGGGGTCAACTTGAGAGATCTCTGCCAGATCAGCTTTGAGGCTCCTGATTAGCATATGTAGAGTATTTCAAAGTGCCTTTCAAGCCCCCGCAACAACCCTGCCATCATCTGAACGCTCCAGGAGGCAGTGTTTGAATTCTGAAATTTAGTTTCAGCTTTTTCTAGCTTCTACCTTAGCCTTCGCCTTCCATGTCTATGATCACCCGTCCACAGGCACATAGCCATGTGGGCAAGCTGATCTGACTGGAACGGGCCAAAGTCTAACTGAGAGACCGCAAGATTGGTCAGACCGTCATTTAGACAACAAATTGAAAAAAGTTCATTCCTTTTCTTTAGCAGCAGGACATAAGCAGGGACAAGAGTTACTGCCTACCCTGTGCTGGGCCTCGGTATGTTTTCAATCTCCCAGGACCCTATGGAGTAGGTCCTGTAAATATCCCCACCTTAGTGACAATGACACAGAAACAGCAGTGAAAAGAAACTCCCTCTAGGAATGGCAGAGCAGAATTCTAACCCACGCCTCTTTGCCCCAAACCCGTATTCTTGCTGGCTCACATTGTTCCCTTCTTTGAATATAATGCAGCAGCGCACAGTTGGAAACAGCCCTTCAAGAACTGGAACAGCATCAGTAAAGACAGGAAGACAGTGTGTCTCCTATGCTCTCTATAGCAAAAGGGCATCACTGTTTGGTAAAATGTCTAACAGCCTAGAATCTCCCTTCCAAGTCTCTCAAATTTGGGAATCATCAAGAATAATTTTAAATATAATACAAATGGCTAAACATGACCAGATATTAAAATGTGTTGCTGGCATTAACAGTCTAATGTGATGCTACAATGAAGTGGGGGTGGTAGGATTTATATCTATCCTTATTTATGCCTGTCCTTATCCAGAAAGGAAGGAGAATTTATAAATATGAATTAAAATAGGATAATATAGAAATTGATGATTAGGAGTTCACAAGAGACTTTAAGGCTTCATGTATGCTAAGTTATACACACACTATTTTCTTTTTTTTTTTTTTTTTTTTTTTTTTTTTGCGTTACGCGGGCCTCTCACTGCTGTGGCCTCTCCCGCTGTGAAGCGCAGACTCCAGACGCGCAGGCTCAGCGGCCATGGCTCACGGGCCCAGCCACTCCGCAGCATGTGGGATCCTCCCAGACCGGGGCATGAACCCGTGTCCCCTGCATCGGCAGGCGGACTCTCAACCACTGCGCCACCAGGGAAGCCCTCACACACTATTTTCTTGAACACTTTTAAAGCAGCTTTTTACTATCATTAGATACTGATTTTGCTTGAATTACTTTCATAACGACTAGTTGGAAATACTTCAAAACATGGTAAGTAGGCTCCAAAAGCTTTTCTACATTTGCTGAAATCTAACCACACACAAGCCGCAGCTATATTTCTTAGCCACTGTATCTTCGTACAGAACCTGAACATTCAGGCACTCTTCAAATTAAGGCTGAATTTTCACAATTGGTAGGAAGTAAAACTTTGAGTCGACCAACTGTTACAGCTTACAGAAAACCAACAAGCACTTTCAGTTATTTTTTCTTCAAAGTAAAATGAACTGACTGACTGTATTGAGCCGTTTCTGTGCTCCCCCCTCCTCAGATGTCACTTCCCTGAAGAATTTCCATCAACATACAACCATCCTTTGAAAGACAGGCATTCCCTTAAAAATTAATTTTAATCTTTTTCTAATCCAAAACATTTTGAGGTGGAAAAAAGCAATTTTTCTAAGCAGAAACATATTTCTGTTTGTCCCCAGGTAGATTCTAAATTCTAATCAGATTCAGTCCAAATGCCACTTAATGACTCCGTGTTCCACCCAGATAACAAGATATGCTGCTAACTTACCATTTGGTGACAAATGCCTCTTTATTCAAGTGTCCCCCCCCACTGGTGGTATTATTAGCAATGAAGAGAGTGACTTAGAGGCAGATTTTTTCAAAGGCTAGAGCAGAGCACAGTAGATTTTCACCCAAGTTTTATTCTCATGACCTGCACAGTAGTTCACTTAGATTATCATGATTTCCTAAAACTAAATAAGATATTTACTACAGGGAGATTTTTTTTCTAAGTAGGCTGTTAATGAGTTTTTTCACTCCACAAACATATTTAAACACTTCTAAATGCTCAGCACAAGAGAAAGGTGAAAAAGATATGGAATAAACTATACGCTCTAGGAGGGCAGGGGCTTAAATACCTTGTTCAGCATGTGTCTCCAAGATCTGCCCAGAACAAGGAAGTATCACCAAATATTTGCTGGAATGTAAATGTCTTCAAGGAGTTCATAATCCTTGAAGTGCCAGGCACTGTTCTAGGCTCTGCAGATACAGCAGTGAGCCAAAGAAACCTTGTGCCCTCAAGGCCCTTATATTTTAGTGAGGGGTGGGGTGAAAGGTGAGATATTAAAACTATATATAATAATAATAAATTATATAGAAATGTAAACTATAAATTATAATAGATTATATATAATAAAAATATACATAATATATATAATCTAGTGTGAATGACAGAGACTCTAAAGAGGAAAAAAAATCAGTGTAAGAGGCTGGGGAGCTTTTCTAGACTGGTGGCCTTATACCTGGAAGATCTTTCAGATGAGACTGAGATTTAAATGAAGTGAGGGAGCAAGTCTTGCAAATTTGGGGGTTAAAGTGTTCTAGACAGAGAGAACTAACTCATAGGCAGGCAACTCATGATAACACAATTTGCAACCAGCATCATGAGGGCTGTGACTGGGTTTGCTAGTTGTCCACCAAAACCCCATCTCTTCTTCCAGGGCACCCAGTGAGACCACAGGTCTCAGCTGCCCTTGCCGTTTGGGGCAACCTTGTGACTTACTTGTCTTTGCCAACGGAATGTGAGAGAAGCGGTGTGTGTCACTTCCGAGGCAAGGCTTTTAGAGGCAGGCATGTCTACTCCATGCTCTCTTTTCCATCCCATGAAGCAGAGCACGGTGAGGTCAGCAGAGCCACATGGAAGGGCCAGGGCTCCTGCATCACTGCATCCACTAACAAAGCCTGCAGCAAGGTATGAACACAATGCTGTCTCCTATTACACCATGAGTTCCTTGACGACCAGGATCAGGTCTTTTTCATCCTCACAGCCCTAAAACCCTGCACAACTCCTAGTGAATGGCAGGTTCCCAGCACTAATGGAATAAAAGCTACTGAAATAGTGAAAGAAAGCAATTAGTTCTGTGAAAAGGTAACTGAGGGAAGAAATTAGCAAGGGGTCACAATAAGGACATTTTAAAGGACAGAGTGATGGGTGGGGTATAGGAGTAGATATTCCTAGCAGAGAAAAGAGCACGAGCAAAGAGAGGAAGAAAATACAGGAAGCATTTGAGGAACATGACCCCAAAAGGTGTCCACAGTTGTGTACCTCTCAGTAAACAATTTTTTTTTTTTTTTTTTTGCATTCCGCGGGCCTCTCACGGTTGCGGCCTCTCCTGCTGTGGAGCACAGGCTCCGGACGCGCAGGCTCAGCGGCCATGGCTCACGGGCCCAGCCGCTCCGCGGCATGTGGGATCTTCCCGGACCGGGGCACGAACCCGTGTCCCCTGCATCGGCAGGCGGACTCTCAACCACTGCGCCACCAGGGAAGCCCTCAGTAAACAATTTTTATGCAACTACTACGTGCCAGGCACTATAGAAGACACTAGAGGCACAAAGCGTGGTAAGGCTAGGCCCTGCACGAGGGGAATCTTGAAGTACGGGGTGCAAAGAAGACATAAAAAGGAGTGGGACACTGTAGTGAGTACTGTGATACCGTAGCTGACCCTGAAATTGCAGCGGATACTCTCTGGGCAGATCAGTTGTGGGAGGCACTCCAGCGGAAGGTGGGGGAGCAGAGGCTTATGCAGCTAGAGAGAGATCCTGGGACTGCAAATAGCCCAGCCCCTGAGAAAGTAAGCTCGAGGAGGGCAAGGACTTTTGTTTTCTTCACTGCTGAAC
>NW_006790551.1:2377303-2398249 GCF_000442215.2 Lipotes vexillifer
TGCTGAACCCCCAGTGCCTAGAACAGGACCTGCATTTAGCAGATCGGGAATGCCGTAAGATTTGGGGAAAGAGGGTAAGTTTAGAAACAAGGCTGGAGAGGAGGTGGGGACTGGATAAGAGAAGGAATCAGAGAGCCCGGATGGGGACAAGATCAGATTTGCATTTTACAAAAACACTCTGGTTGAAAAGGTGGGTGAAGGGGTGTGACACCAGAGGAGTTCCTCAGGAGATGACTGCAATGGCCTGGGCCCCAGAGGAGAGGAGATAAAAATTGAAATAAGGGAGCTGGTGTGGAGGGGTGTAGAATGAAAATCACAGGATTCAGGAACTATTTGGGTTGGCCCAAAAGTTCGTTCGGGTGTGACCATAAGATGTTGGAGGGAGTGGGACTCAGAGGGCTTGTGATGGTTTTATATATAAAGGAAGAAGTGGAGTCTAAGATGACTCTTATATTTAAGGAAAAGTAAGCTGGGAGAAAAAACAGTAATCCAAGTTTGCATATATTACATTTGGGATGCTTGAGGGTTTTCCGAGAGGAAATGTCCAAAAGGCAGCTGGGCATGCAGGTGTGATGCTCCAGGAAGAGGTCTGGTCTGGGCTCAGAAATGGAAGAACAGCATCCAGGTGACAGCTAATGTCATGGGAATGAAAGAAACTGCCCAAACGTGGCCAGCATGTACTGCTGCGCAAGTTGCACACTGCCCAACTCCTGAGGTGCCAGTTACCCTGGGTCACTGCGGTTCTGTACCCTCATCATGGCACTTTTCTGGTAGATAACTGTCACACGTTATCTGGAGAGAAGGGCATTGTTCTGTAATTCATCAGAGTTATTGTGTGGATGAGCAAAAGGTTTGCCAAAAAAGAGCTTCTCCTGAACAAGCAGAGGTGGGAGGAAGGCAACAGAACAAAAAGGCGGCAGGTGGGGTGAGAAAAGGGATAAAGCAAATCCATTTTGTCTCGGTTCCATTTCAAAACTGATCTCTAAAAATCTCCTATATCCTCTACACTGAAGATTGCAACAATTTTATTAACCTCTAAACTTTCATGGTCTCACTGGGTTCTGTTACTATAGGGAATACCAGGAGTTTACTAAAAACAATCACGGCCCTGCTTGCTCATGAGATCTCATTTGGGTCTTCCTTCAGCTCACTGGTTCCAGGGCTGCATTTTCTTTGTAAAACGATGATGATAAAGAAAACACCCCTACACATATACACTCGCCTACACACGATTAACAATTCTTCTCTGGCCTAGAATAAAAAAATCACTTCAGGGTATTTCCAAATGGCTTTTCCAAAATTAGAAATAAATGTAAGTAATTGAAAACTTGTAATGGCATGCAATGCTGCTGAGTTTCTACAGCAAGATGCACCGAGTCAAACCAGTGGTTCTGCAGTGGGGGTGATTTTGCTTCTCCCCCAAGGGACACTGAACCATATTGAGACATTTTTGGTTGTCACAACAGGGAAACGGGGTGGGGGGACTTCTACTGGCCCCTGGTGGGTAGGGGCTAGGGATGCTGCTAACTATCCTACGATGCACAGCTCAGCTCCCACCACAAAGCATTAGCTGACCTAAGATGTCAGTGGTGTCAAGATTGAGAAAAATTCTGTTAAACTATAAGCTCCTTGAGGCCTAGGACCAATAAGTACTTCTGATGCCCAAAAGTGTTTGATAAGACAAAATTAAATGGAAGGCAGTTATTACACTATATTGCAGAAAGGGGCAACAAATTCATTTATTTTTCTCTCCTGCTATTACTACCTTCCATTTAGGCTCCCAATTCAAATTACAGAAAAAGCCAATAAGAAGTGTTAGAAAGCTAAATGATATACACAGTTTAAGTGCTTTCTGATAAAGCAAAGTCTATAATTTCTGTCAAATTCTTATAGAATATATTAAATTTCTGCCCCAAATAAAATCACTAAGAGTAAATAGAATCCACCTGCCAATGCAGGGGACACGGGTTGGAGCCCTGGTCCGGGAAGATCCCACATGCCACCGAGCAACTAAGCCCGTGTGCCACAACGACTGAGCCTGAGCTCTAGAGCCTGTGAGCCACAACTACTGAGCCCATGTGCCACAACTACTGAAGCCCGCACGCCTAGAGCCTTGCTCCGCAACAAAAGAAGCCACCACAATGAGAAGCCCGCGCACCGCAAAGAAGAGCAGCCCCTGCTCGCTGCAACTAGAGAAAGCCCGTGTGCAGCGACGAAGACCCAACACACCCATAAATAAATAAATAAATTTATTTTTTAAAAAAGAGTAAATATATCTTCCTATGTAGAATTCCATTATTATTTTTCAAAGAGTCACATAAGTAATAAGAATAATAATGGTCCATTATAAAATACAAACAAACACCTCTTCATCGTTGTTCTACATATTGAGAAATGCAATTCTGGCAGTTAATTTAGACTGATTAAAAAACCAGGGCTTCCCTGGTGGCACAGTGGTTGAGAGTCCACCTGTCGTTGCAGGGGACACGGGTTCGTGCCCCGGTCCGGGAAGATCCCACATGCCGCGGAGCGGCTGGGCCCGTGAGCCATGGCCGCTGAGCCTGTGCGTCCGGAGCCTGTGCTCCGCAACGGGAGAGGCAACAGTGAGAGGCCCGCGTACCGCAAAAACAAAAACAAAAACCAAAGAGTGAAATAAAAGTGGAAGCTAAATATAGATGACCTAAGTTAGTGTATTCGGAGTCCTTTTATCCCATTACTAATTACTGCTTCCCAAGCCTAACCTCAATAGCCATTCATTTGTTTCCCCAAAATTTAAATGAAAGTAAACAACATTCACACATTTTGTAATGAGGCAGCTGATTTAACTTCCACCATTTGCTTGGGTCCTGACACTAAAACTGACTGTGTTCCTAATTTCTAAGGTTCTACTTTAATTTCCACTGTAACTAAATGAGAACGAACAAAAGCTTTTTTCTTTTAAAAACCCTAGACAATCATGCTCCTGCCCTTATGGAAAAGGAGACAGGATATCACTATCCCAAACCAGCACCCTTTGGTAACTGAAGGCTTTTTGTCCCTCCAATGTCAAGACAATGGCTCCCTTAAGCATCAGATGCCCTGAGCATGTTACAACTGCTGAATGGATTTTCATGGAACATAAATCACTTTCCCACTACCTGCCACTTACAAACTTGCTTCTCACGAACCTTGGACCCTGCACAATATGGCTCATCATGTCCTTTGTGACAGCTAGGAACAAGAGAACTGTTTGCATGAGTAGATAAAGGGCATTTCTTCCTTTTGACACTTAGTTTTTTCTTCCCCTTGTGCAGTGAAATTTTTTAAATTAAAATCACAGGAACATCTAATTCCCCCATGCCAATTAAAATTTAAAATATCTAAGTACTTGCATGGTTCATATAACTGTTGAGCATTTTAATAGGATTTTAGAAACATATTTATCTGATCATTTCCTAATACATCTCCATGTGGATCAGATCTCCTGTTCTTGTGAGTTTGCGTGAGAACTTCTGAGCAACTTTTCATCCCATTTTGGGGGTCTTTAAGGATTGAGGAGGATACAGACACACAGTAGACCTCACATGTACTGGCTGAGAAATTTTTCCCCATATGAATTTCCGAAATTCACTTAATCCTCTTGAAACAGAACTGTTGAGAATAACGATTAAAGATACCATCGTTGATGTGACATCATTCGTATACATCTAATTCCATTGCTCTGCATGAAAATCAGCCTGCTTTAAAGTAGGAAATTTATACACTTCCCAGAGGGATTGAAGTTGCCTGCTTTTTTTGTAGCCCTTATCACAAGCAGCTGAGGACCCCAGGGGCTGTTTGAAAGTCACCTAAGCAACATCTCTGCTGAGTCACAGCTGCCAACAGTCAGCTTGGATGCCTGGGCTCTCTCCTTTTCCACTCGCCCAGAGCACACACACGTCACCTGCACGCCCAACTCAGACATAAGCAGATGCCTCTGCAGTGAAGTGGTCCAAACGCAAAAAAACAACACTTCTCTGAGCCACGTTATGCCAAAGGCTCTCCGGGCACGAAATCACAAAGCAATGTAATACAAGCTTAGATACAAAGCTAAGTGAGCAATTTAGAAGCCGAAAGGAAACACAGGGGAAAGTTCTTTGGCTTTAGTGAGAAGAGAAGGAAAGAGGCAGAGAGCATCTTGGATCCATTTGGATGGGAAATGAGAGGAGAGGTGGGGCAACGGCTGTCTGCTCGGTCTGTTTGGGGCAAATGGCTGAAAACAGTTTTCCTTACTCTGGCTCCTGAGACTCTGAGTGCTTCGGATCCTAAACCTGTAATTCTAAACTCCTTCTGGGGTCAGAAGCAAGTGACGTCTAATGGAACAGAAGAACAAGTGTTATGTATGCTGGTTGTGCTAAAACCAAAGTGACGCCAAAGCAGTTTTCTGAAGGTGGCTGGAAATCAGTCTCTGACTCGGCATGGAAAATGCTTGGGGGGCTAGGGCAGGGGTGGGGGAACCTCAGCCTCAACAGGTCTCCGAAGGGAAAAGCGTCTGTCAATGAAAATACCTTTGCATCAGAGAAAGATGGCCGTAGGGATGTATGCTGACAACTCTGAGAACAATACCAGCGGCTGGAGCCAGAACATGTGATTCCAATGTCAGGCCAGAGCCCAGCTGGAGCAGCCATGGGAAAGAAAGATTCCATACAGAGGAGAAGCCGGGGGCCAGCGCCGAGTGAAGTGGGTGACAGATTGGTGCAGGGGCACCACAAGCGGCAGCCTTGTTTTCTCCGGCCCGAGGATGTAAGCTGTGAGAGGCTTTCACCCTGGAAGCCTGGATGCTGGGGAGACCAGCAGGCGGCACAGACACAGCTGAGCCTTGCTGAGGCTGAGGGAGGCTGTCCCCGCCAGCACAGCAGGGAAGACACGATGCAAAGAGAGATACTAGCCTCGGAGATGGGTGGGTGTGGGTCCCCAAGCAGAGGCAGAGCCTGCAGGGCAGGAGATCCGAAATCCAGCACAGCACATCCTTCCAGGCCAACGAACGTGCCTGGGCCAGGATAGGAGGAATCAAACACTATAGTCGGTTGTCGCCGAAACAGCTGTGCTGAGGCCTACGCGGCCAAGTGGGGGGACGCCGGCATGATGTCTTCAAGAGGGTGCAGGCTCCTGAGTGGAGCAGAAACAAAGCTGCCCCCAGCATCTTGTTGGCTGAGTCTTGCAAAGGGGCGCTCAATAAATGATCATGGGCTTCCCTGGTGGCACAGTGGTTGAGAGTCCGCCTGCCGTTGCAGGGGACACGGGTTCGTGCCCCGGTCCGGGAAGATCCCACACGCCGCGGAGCGGCTGGGCCCGTGAGCCGTGGCCGCTGGGCCTGCGCGTCCGGAGCCCGTGCTCCGCAGCGGGAGAGGCCACAGCAGTGAGAGGCCGCGTACCGCAAAAAAAAAAAAAAAAAAAATGATCGTATGATTGGCTCAAGTCTCCTCCTCCCTCCCCCTCAGATGAAAACTCATCAACCAGACCCGGCTGAGGTTCTCATAACCTGTTAGGCCTGTGAGAATACAGACTGACGAAAATACTCTCTCTGCCCTCAAAGGGCTTATTGTCATCTGGGCCAGATGTTTTTTTCCAAACTGTGGGTGGCCTTCCATAGTGGGTAGTCAAAGTCAATTAAATGGGTCAAAATCAGCATTGTTTTTCACACACACACATACAAGAATAAAAGAGAAAACTCTTGTGGAACTTTTGATTCAAATGTATGTATTCACCACCACCAAGTCCTAGTGTTAAAATATACTCCTTCCTGTATGTCAAAATAAAAATATGTTTGAAAGTAGCTGATCACGTGAGGAACACGGGAACAGCTAGCCATTTACAAAGAGCTTTCACACATACTCTTATGAAATCATCCAGAAACACCATAAGGAAACTGCCCATTTTTTCAGTGACTCAGAGATGTTAACCAACTTGTTCAAAGCGGCACAGCAGAGCCTGGATGTAATCCCAGATGGTCTGACTCTAGTACATCCTCAAGTACCACAGGAGTTCAGGGGTAATGGTGAGCAAAGAGGGCTGGAGAGGAAAGGAAGGGGAGTGAGAGAAGGTACAATCTGAAAGAGACTTGGAAAAGTGACTAGGCCTTGGCTGGGATGGAAAGGCAGAGATGCAGAAATAGGCTGGGTTGGTTCGGGGGTGAGTGGAGAGTCCGGCCTGATGTAGCAGACAATACGGGAAGTTCAGAGTGGATTAAAGGAGTTGGACAGATTCTGGCAGCCCCTATCAGTCCTGAGACTTTGAGCCTTACCTTCCTCATCTGTAAAATGGGGATTATAATAGTACCTACTAAGTGAGACTATGTATATAAAGTGCGTGTGCTCAACATATGATAGCTTAAAAAAAGAAGTCACCTCACCCATGCAGAATCCTGCACCGATAAATCAATGATCAGACATTACTTTATTTGGCCATGACAGCACTTCTGTGAAGCAGACAAGACAGTTTTAGAGCTCAAGAAACTTCAGCAGAGACACAGAAGGATGTGCACTGGGGCTTCTGCTCTGGGCCCTTATTCAACAGGGAGAAGAACAGATAATGGTGCAACAGAGGCTGAAGGACTTTGAAGGCGAAGCACAGAAATTCAGAGAGGGAGGCTCACGAGGGAGGGGATGTGGGAACATATGTATGCATACAGCTGATTCACTTTGTTGTACAGCAGAAATAATCACAACATTGTAAAGCAAGTATACTCCAATAAAGATATATTTAAAAAAGAGGGGGCTTCCCTGGTGGCGCAGTGGTTGAGAGTCCGCCTGCCGTTGCAGGGGACACGGGTTCGTGCCCCGGTCCGGGAGGATCCCACGTGCCGCGGAACGGCTGGGCCCGTGAGCCGTGGCCGCTGAGCCTGCGCGTCCGGAGCCTGTGCTCCGCAGCAGGAGAGGCCACAGCAGTGAGAGGCCCGCGTACCGCAAAAAAAAAGAGAGAGAAATTCGGACTTCCACCAACAAGAGGCAGGGAGCTTACAAGGTTTCTGAGGAAAAGAGCTATGGGGTGGGGTGGCGGGGTTAGATAATAGTTAAGGCTCTGAAATCAGGGAAATAGTGCTGGTCTCAGAGCTAAACTTTGAAAGTCAAGATCCACAAAGACATCCTAGAGAAACAGTTCCAAAGCCAGCAAACTTGAAAGTATTAAATCCAGGGGCAAGAAGGTCAATCAGATGGGGCCTGGTCAGACCTGAAAGGGGAGATTTAAAGAGACTCACAATGGCCTTGCCACTCCAAGCAATAGACAGAGAGAGCCACAGGCAACCTCCTCAGTCCTTGGAGGGTTCAGGACCTACCGGCAAAGTCAGCCTCACTGCGGAGCAGGACGCAGGCAGCTGAAGCCAGCTCCCTCTGGGTATTCCCGCTGGCAAGGCTTCTGACCGTGAAATGGATGCCTCGGACTCAACCTGATGCCATTTGACACTTAACTTCTCTTTGTTTTTATTCCATACTGGCCAACGAAGCATCTGATTATGATTTGGCTTCCCACACAGGCCTGGCCACAGGAAGAGAATGTGTACCAGTTGTTCCCACACTGGAATCCCAGGCCATGAAATGGAAATAGCAACAGTTCTCTTCTCATTTTAAGTCAGTACAGCTGGCAATCTGGTTTTATATATCCACTTCCTGAACTGGGTTGACAAGATGCAGAGATGAACCCTTGCTATGCTCCTCAAATCTGTTTCTGAGCCTTCAGAGCTGAGGGTCATCAAGGGAACAAGGATGCCTATTGGAAGAGGCTGCTTTGCACAACTTCCTGGGAAAACCCACTTTGACCATCTCCAGGGGCGACCTCAGAGAGGGATACCAGAGGCAGCCAGTCTGCCTGTGGTGGGGGGAGCAAGGGAGACTTCTGTCAGCAAAGCTAGCCTGCAAGCCACAGAAGTTAGGTGACCAAAAGTGTAAACTCGAGTAGAGGCAATACGGATGGGAGGGGGAGCGGGGAAGGAAAATACAAGAGAAAATTAAGGGGACGAAAGAAATGCAAAGATGACTCTAAGATTTTCAACTCAGAGGAACTCAGAGTAGGGCCCCCGCTTCTAAAACACAGGGAGAAGGTTTACTGAACTGGATTTGGCTTGAGATGTTCCTTTGAGATGACAAGATAGTAGCTATGTCCAATCCAATGACTGGCTGGGACCATAAAGGTATTTATTACGTTGCTGGCCACTCTTCATTCCACAAAGGTTTACTGACTGTCTACAATATGCCAGCCAGGTATTACTCCATCAGTCACCAGGGATTCCTGCCTTCAAAGAGCTTACAGTCTAGTGGTGTTGACAGGTTAATTCACTATTTTAGTAAATATAAGTGCTATGATGGGGGTAGGCTATGATGGGAACGTCTGAAATAATGAACACCATGGGGGAGGAACACGGAAGTTTTTCAGCCAAAAGAGATAAATCATTTTTCAAAGAAAAGAATCAATGTTGTTTTTTCACCTTCTTATATTTCTGAATCCCCTAAAATGTTGAATTTTAAATCAGACATTAAATCACATCTAATTTTACTTCCTTTCATCTTATGAGTGGTGAAAAAGAAATAGCAAGAGGATTGGAAAATATGACCTTAGCTGAGAGATTGCAGCAACATGTGTAGAAAACTCCCAATAATAAAATAAAGGTAGATGCCAGATCTATGACAGCCCATGAAAAGGCAAACATCCAATATTCAGGCCAAAAACCAAACCTGTAAGACACTGCCTACGTAAAGACCACACACCCATCCAGTTTCATCATCTGGTACAAAATTCCCAAATGCAATTCATATTAACAATTTAATTTTCTAGGATATTATCTTGCAACCCAATGGACTTTTCCAAAAAAGTAATGATGTCCAGTGTATAAACCAAAGAAAATATTCCAGGGTCACCCAAAACTGGAAATTTTGGAAAGACATAGGATCTTCCTCAATCACCACGATAGAGTTGACAGAGGTACATAGGAAAATACATAGCTAAGAGCACTGAATGACAGACATAAAAAAATGCGGAGACAGATGTCAAAAAGCAGAAATAAAGACAGTCTTGGTTAGAGCTCATATCTCCTGCCTACATTTTTTCCCCTATCCCCACACTCCACCAGTCTTAGTATAAAGTATAAATATATACTTATATTAGCATAAAGTACTAATTACTGTGTATAAGGTACTGTTTGCAGAAGGATGAAACTGGAAGATCTGGGAACAAATATTTCCATTACACATCCTATAGAATGTACCTCCCAAACTACTTTATTCCTGGTGGACTGCTCTTATTGAGATGCATTTCTTTGGTTGTCCCAATGGCCAACACTGAGGGATATTATAGGAGGCCGTTCTAAAAATTCCTTACTGTGTGTACTGCAGGGATTTTGCTAAAGCTGTTTTCCACTTTATCACAAAGTATCCATTCTATCAGGCCCTGTGACTTCTCTAAGCAGTATCACATATTTTGTAACATGAGGCTGACATGTTTCCCTTTTTGCACTGGCTAACAGGAAGCTCAGAAAACATTTGCAGCACACTTGCAGCAAGTTCAGCCACCTGCCAGTGTAAAAGTATTACTTTTATCCCTGAGTTTCCCTTCACACATATTCTCCTAATTAAAAACAATAAACAAAAGCAAAAAAAAGTGTAAGAGTCAATAGCAAATATTTATGGAGTGCTTATTACTAGACATTCTAATATCCACACACCCCTTATGTTATGACTCCTTAAACCACGTATTTTTAATAGATATTAAATTTCATATATTTAAATATATTAAATTTTGTTTCTGAAAAAGTCAAGGTACGAAGAGACGGCAGATGGATGAATGAACTGCAAGGTGGAGAAACAGATCAGTATTTCACACCTGTGGTGGCTTTTCAACCAAATCATGGAGAAAGGGCACTAACGATGGCAAATGGCTAGATACACCAGGTAGGACTTGGTACATCCTGGGCTGCAGAGTGGAGACTCGCACATTAATGGCAGTTTTAGCTTTGGTCTGTGAGGAAGAACAAAGCAAAACAAAAACTACCACTCTCCTGTAGTAGAAAGGCTACAATCCACGGCAGCATCTTATTTGTACCCCTAATTTGCCTTGTTTATAGGGCATATATAAATCCTGACTGCAAATTTCAGCCCTCTGCAAGGTGAGAGAAAAAAAGCGTGTATCTGAAAAGCCACAAGACAGCATCTGCACTGCTCAGAGCTAGGGTAGCTTAGGTAGAGGGAGAGGGGTTTGAGGAGGCATTGACATGAAGGCGACTTGCCCAGGGCCGTGCTCTTTCAACTCACCACTCCTTTTTCCCTCTCTACTCTTTCTACCCATCTCCCTTAGGTGCAGAGCCCACTTCCCACAGAACCGAGCAGAGCTGGCTGGTGTGCAGTGAGTGCCCGGGCGACCCCTGGCAGCAGAGACCCACAAGATCCGGGCCTCTCAGGGCTGAGGCCAGACTTGACATAACAAATCCCATGTCGCACAGATCCCTGAAGCTCCCTCAGAGCCCACCTGTCTGTTTTCCTCATTCTTACAAGTTCCAGCAGGCTTGATTACCTGCCTTTCAAACCAGAGGCTGATGACAGAGCAGCAAATTAGGACTGAGAAAAGGGGCCGACCACGAGCTATACTGACAAAAGGAAACCCGACAGCCGAGGAGACACCACATCCTGAAAGGCGGTGCACAGACTAAGCTGGCCTAGAAGTCTGTGGCCGCTCATGGAGGGGAGGTCGCACAGGGGGTGCAGAGGTGGCTGAGAGGTGGGCCCAGGGCTGCCAGGCAGACACAGAGTTACTGCAAGAAGCTGGCAGACTCCAGGGAGCACCAAGCATCGTCACGTATGAGAAGGCTTCCCACATAGTAGGCCGCCTGCTTTCCAAGTTTATGTTAGTATAACTAATAAAACTATTAAGTAAAAGCACTACTGATCTTATAGCATTGCTATATTTTTTACTTATCTGATCGAAAAACTGTATCTACTATAATGATAGATACATGTCATTACATGTTTGTTCAAACCCACAGAATGTGCAACACCAAGAGTGAACCTGAAGGTAAACCACGGACTTTGGGTGCTATGGTAGCGTAAGTTCATCCTTGGTTAAAAATGTACCACGCTGGAAAAAAAAGACCCATAATGAAGAGATTTAACACACACACACACACACACACACACACACAAATGTACCACTCTGGTGAGTAATGCTGATAATAGAGGAGGTTATCAAAAGGCATGCTGGGGAACAGGAGGTATATGGGGAATCTCTGTCCCATCCTCTCAAGTTTATTATAAACCTAAAACTGCCCTAAGAAAATAAAAGTATTTTAAAATAATAATAAATAAATAAAAATAAAAACAGAGTACATCTGCCATCATGTATGAGGTTTCTGAAATTTGACAATGAAAAGAGAGTCCTTGCGCTTGAAAAGGCTGGGAATTACCAACATATTCAAAGATGGGCCCTGAAGTCAGACAAATCTGGACTGAAATCATGGCTGCTTCTCTCAGTTGAGCATCTGTGAAATGGGCATGAAACCACCTACCGCATAGGGTTTTGTGAAGGAAAGAGCCCAGGGTAGTGACTATTTCCCTTGGTGAATTAGTTTATTCATATAGTCAATAAACAAGTACCAGTACCACTGGGCACTGTGAACACAATGGCGAACCTCTACAATTTCCACTGTCAAGGATGAGACAGTCCAATGAGGGAGACAGACCAGAAAAGGCATTAACAATATAGTGAGCTGAACACAAGAACCATAAGCAGAGAAGCACTCCATGAGAGGGTCATCTGACCAGCGCACAGACAAGAGAGAACAAGTCCTACTGTGTGGCACCGTGGTAAGATGAACAGAATTTTAATCAATTGATTAATTTTTTCAGCAAATATGTAAAAGCTGCTATGTGCCAGCACCATTCCAGGGCTCGAGGTCACAGCAGAGAGCAGTCCAAGACCCCTGTCCTCGTGAAGCTTACATTTGGGGAAAGAGCTGTAAAATTCACACACGTTTAAGTAAAAAAAAAAAAAAATATATATATATATATATAATCTGTCAGATGACTGAAAAGTGTGGTGAAGGAAACTGAAGTGAGGGAGAGGGAGAGCCCAGCAGTGGGTGCAATCTTAGAGCGGGGATGGGCCCAAGGGAACCGTGCGCTTCGGGAACAGCGCTCACTCCAGGGCGCGGGGTGCTCATCTCAGAACTTACTTCTGCTCCCAATGGTATGTTTTCGAGCTCAACAAAGCCTTAAAAAAGGGCTCCATTCAAAGCGATGAAAAGACAAATGTTGATGTTTAACGAGGAAAACCCTCAGCTCTCCAGAGTCAGCTGTCCAAAATAGTGCAATGGTAGCATAAGCTGAGGTCTTGTTTTAACTGCTTCTCTTAACCTCTTCTCTTCTTTTTTCCCTTTAGCCACTAAAATGAATATGAAGATGAAAAGAAGTTCCAAATATACTCCCCTCTTGTAGCACCTTTTCCCCATTCACCTGGAACATGTTTACCTAGTGTGACAATAAACAGTCCAGATTGTCTAACTCCTGAGAAAGAGCCATGTCACAATCACGGTGATTTGTTTAAAGAATCTTGCCCACTGCATAATTAGCCCATAGGTCACCATCTGTCTCTAAGTCCTCATAAAACTAACCATATGTTGTTTTCATCAACGGCTGAACCAGGGCAACATACACCCCTCCCCAAGAAAAATGCTACAGACCCATTTTTCCTCTGGTGCAGGGGGTTTTGGGGGGGACATTTACTCCACATTTACCACGTTTTTTTAATTTAAAAAATTGTTATTTTGTTCTGTTTATGCTTTGTCCATGGCTACCAACCCAAACAACCCCAAGAATTTCTAGGAATTTCTGTAAAGGCTCTTCCAGGAGACACGGGGTGAACAGGCTTAGAGCCCCAGAATTTTGGTTCTCTTCTGTGGTTTGACCTGGTCATGTGAAGAGAAACACACACAGGCAGACGCATCTTACAAACAATCCTTCATATCTATTGTCTGCTGCACTGGAGAACTCCAAGTCACCAAATATCAACTTTTCCATCAGAGTAACTCCACTCTAAAGTAGGTAACGACTATAAATGATTTTAAATCATCATCTGAAGCAGTACAAAATCTGTCATCCAACAGTCTTGACTTATGAGAGAATTCTCAAACTGCTGAATACTGTTCTCTTCATATCCCCCACCAATGACTAAACAATCTTAATAAGAAGCAGCCGTGCAAAATGTTCTGGATTTTAGTTTGGTTTAGTTTATTTTTTAAGCAAAATATGAATAAGATTTATCCCAAAAATGTGCCTATGATTGAAAATTATCTGGCAGGGAACACTAAAGCATTTAGATAACTGAAGAACGTCAGAATCTCATGGTAGAAATGGGTCATTAATGCTGTGGGTAAGATGCAGAGAAACCAGTTCTCCCTCAACCAGCTTCCACTAGGGCATCACAAAATTCATCTCATCCATGGTCTACAGAGTCAAGCATAAATTACATTTACAAAACTGGCCACAATTTCATCATTTAAAAAAAGGCCAAGACCTTCCTACAAGGCTAACGATTCCATTTGGCCTAGGAAAGTATTTGTTGAAGTGAACTGAACGGTGCAAAGATATTTTCACTTCGTAGCTCTCTTGACTCATTAATCCTTAAGTTAACCCTTGTCACCAAAACAATCAACCTATTCAACCTTTAAAGGTTAGTACCTCACATTTCATGGACTTACTGAACCGGAGGGGCATTTCTTTATTTTTTCAAAGGTACCAACTGCTAACGACGGGTAGGGTTTCTCCTCAGAGAGCAGAGATTTTGTTAAAGGCTATTGTCCCTTCTGCACCAAGATCATTTACCTTACACACAAGTAGCATAAGACTAATTCTTAGATTTTTAACAGTTATCCCTCAGAGATCTTCAACATTCTCCCAGAGACCTCCTAATCTTAAGGTATTTCAGGACTAGATCTTTTAACAAACACCATTTCCACTCCAACAGAGCCTTGTTAATGGTTAGCACGGCTGTGGTGGGTCATCAAGCGCCCTATCAAGATTTCTCCCACTCTGCTGAGGGCCATGTCCCAGTGAGTCACAATGAAAAGAAACAGGATCAAACAACAAAGAGACAGAGGTGGCTTCCAGTCCTGGCTCCGCCTCATACCTTACTTTCATCTTTCTTGGTTTCATCTTTTCTAAAATGAGAAGGCCACCTCCCAGCCAGGGTAACTATGAACATAATGTGAAAGCATGAAGGGTGCTTAACAAGGGGCCTGACCACCCCCCAAAGGGACACACAACACATGATAACATTACTGAAGAGGTTAGAGATTGTCCAAACCAAAGAAGCCTACTTTATGTCATCCAGTGAAAATGGTCTTTGCCCACTTTCCCAATACATTAAAATCCACCTAAATTAAAAAAAATACCATGAAGATTAAAAGCAGAGAATGTGAGGAACCAAGATGGCAGAGTAGAAGGACGTGCTCTCAGAATCACAACTAGCTGATGGACAATCATTGACAGGAAGACAGTGGAACTCACCGAAAAAGATACCCCACATCCAAAGACAAAGGAGAAGCCACAGTGAAACGGTAGGAGGGGCGAAATCACAGTAAAAATCAAATCCCATAACTGCTGGGTGGGTGACTCACAGGCTGGAGAACACTTATACCACAGAAGTCCATCCACTGGAGTGAAGGTTCTGAGCCCCACGCCAGGCTTCCCAACCTAGGGGACTGGAAACGGGAGGAGGGATTCCTAGAGAGTCAGACTTTGAAGCCTAGTGAGAATTGATTGCAGGACTTCGACAGTAGTGGGGGAAACAGAGACTCCACTCTTGGAGGGCACACACAAAGTACTGTGCGTGTCGGGACCCAGGGGAAGGAACAGTGACCACAGGGGAGACTGAACCGGACCCACCTGCTAGTACTGGAGAGTCTCCTGCAGAGACAGGGGGTGGCTGTGGCTCATCGTAGGGACAAGGACACTGGCAGCTGAAGTTCTGGGAAGTACTCCTTGGCGTGAGCCCTCCCAGAGTCTGTCATTAGCCCCACCAAAGAGCCCAGGTAGGCTCCAGTGTTGGGTTGCCTCAGGCCAAACAACCAACAGGGAGGAAACCCAGCCCCACCCATCAACAGTCAAGTGGATTGAAGTTTTTCTGAGCTCTGCCCACCAGAGCAACAGTCAGCTCTACCCACCACCAGTCCCTCCCACAAAGCCTCTTAGATAGCCTCATCCAAAGGGCAGACAGCAGAAGCAAGAACTACAATCCTGCAGCCTGTGGAACAAAAACCACATTCACAGAAAGATAGACAAGATGAAAACCCAGAGGGCTATGTACTAGAGGAAGGAACAAGATAAACCCCAGAAAAACAACTAAATGAAGTGGAGATAGGCAAGCTTCCAGAAAAAGAATTCAGAATAATGATAGTGAAGATGATCCAGGATCTTGGAAAAAGAATGGAGGCAAAGATCGAGAAGATGCAAGAAATGTTTAATAAAGACCTAGAAGAATTAAAGAACAAACAAACAGAGATGAACAATACAAAAACTGAAATGAAAACTACACAAGAAGGAATCAAAAGCAGAAAAACTGAGGCAGAAGAACAGATAAGTGACCTGGAAGACAGAATGGTGGAATTCACTACTGCGGAACAGAATAAAGAAAAAGTAATGAAAATAAATGAAGACAGGCTAAGAGACCTCTGGGACAACATTAAACACAACAACATTCACATTATAGGGGTCCCAGAAGGAGAAGAGAGAGAGAAAGGACCAGAGAAAATATTTGAAGAGATTATAGTCGAAAACTTCCCTAACATGGGAAAGGAAATAGCCACCCAACTCCAGGAAGGGTAGTGAGTCCCATACAGGATAAACCCAAGGAGAAACAGGCCGAGACACATAGTAATCAAATTGACAAAAATTAAAGACAAAGAAAAATTATTGAAAGCAGCAAGGGAAAAACAAAAAATAACATACAAGGGAACTCCCATAAGGTTAACAACTGATTTCTCACCAGAAACTCTACAAACCAGAAGGGAGTGGCATAATATACATAAAATGATGAAAGGGAAGAACTTACAACCAAGATTACTCTACCCAGCAAGGATCTCATTCAGATTGGATGGAGAAAGCAAAAGCTTTACAGAGAAGCAAAAGCTAAGAGAATTCAGCACCACCAAAACAGCTGTACAACAAATGCTAAAGGAATTTCTCTAAGTGGGAAATGCAAGAGAAGAAAAGGACCTACAAGAACACACCCAAAACAATTAAGAAAATGGTCATAGGAACATACATATCAATAATTACCTTAAATGTGAATGGATTAAATGCTCCACCCAAAAGACACAGGCTTGCTGAATGGATACAAAAACAAGATCCATATATATGCTGTCTACAAGAGACCCACTTCAGACCTAGGGACACATTCAGACTGAAAGTGAGGGGATGGAAAAAGATATTCCATGCAAATGGAAATCAAAAGAAAGCTGGAGTAGCAATACTCATATCAGATAAAATAGACTTTAAAATAAAGAATGTTACAAGAGACAAGACACCACATAATGATCAAGGGATCAATCTAAGAAGAAGATATAACAATTATAAACGCATATGCACCCAACACAGGAGCACCTCAATACATAAGGCAACTGCTAAAAGCTATAAAATAGGAAATCGACAGTAACACAATAATAGTGGGGGACTTTAACACCTCAATTACAGCAAAGGACAGACCATCCAAAATGAAAATAAATAACAAAACAGAAGCTTTAAATGACACAACAGACCAGACAGATTTAACTGATATTTATAGGAAATTCCATCCAAAAACAGCAGATTACACTTTCTTCTCAAGTGCGCACAGAACATTCTCCAGGATAGATCACATCTTGGGTCACAAATCAAGCCTCAGTAAATTTAAGAAACTTGAAATCATAACAAGCATCTTTTCTGACCAAAACGCTATGAGATTACAAATGAATTACAGGGGAAAAAATGTAAAAAACACAAACACATGGAGGCTAAACAATATGCTACTAAATCACCGAGAGATCACTGAAGAAATCAAAGAAGAAATCAAAAAATACCTGGAGACAAATGACAATGAAAACACGACGATCCAAAACCTATGGGATGCAGCAAAAGCAGTTCTAAGAGGGAAGTGTATAGCTATACAAGCCTACCTCAAGGACCAAGAAAAATCTCAAGTAAACAATCTAACCTTACACCTAAAGGAAGCAGAGAAAGAAGAAAAAACAAAACCCAAAGTTAGCAGAAGAAATCATGAAGATCAGAGCAGAAATAAATGAAATAGAAACAAAGAAAACAATAGCAAAGATTAATAAAACTAAAAGCTGGTTCTTAGAGGAGATAAACAAAATTGATAAACCATTAGCCAGACTCATCAAGAAAAAGAGGGAGAGGACTCAAATCAATAAAATTAGAAATGAAAAAGGAGCATGCTAAGAGACTACTACAAGCAACTCTATGCCAACAAAATGGACAACCTGGAAGAAATGGACCAATTCTTAGAAAGATATAACCTTCCAAGACTGAACCAGGAAGAAATAGAAAATATGAACAGACCAATCAAAAGTAATCAAACTGAAACTGTGATTAAAAATCTTCCAACAAACAAAAGTCCAGGACCAGATGTCTTCACAGGTGAATTTTATCCAACATTTAGAGAAGCGCTAACACCCATCCTTCTCAAACTCTTCCAAAATACTGCAGGGGAAGGAACACTCCCAAACTCATTCTATAAGGCCACCATCACAATGATACCAAAACCAGACAAAGATACTATAAAAAAAGAAAATTACAGACCAATATCACTGATGAATATAGATGCAAAAATCCTCAACAAAATACTAGCAAACAGAATCCAACACCACATTAAAAGGATCATACACCATGATCAAGTGGCATTTATCCCAGGGATGCAAGGATTCTTCAATATATGCAAATGAATCAATGCGATACACCATATTAACAAATTGAAGAATAAAAACCGTATGATCATCTCAATAGATGGAGAAAAAGCTTTTGACAAAATTCAACACCAATTTATGATAAAAACTCTCCATAAAGTGGGCATAGAGGGAAGCTACCTCAACATAATACAGGCCATATATGACAAACCCACAGCAAACATCATTCTCAATGGTGAAAAACTGAAAGCATTTCCTCTAAGATCAGGAATGAGACAAGGATGTCCACTCTCACCACTGTTATTCAACATAGTTTGGGAAGTCCCAGCCACAGCAATGAGAGAAGAAAAAGATAAAAGGAACACAAATTGGAAAAGAAGTAAAACTGTAACTGTTTGTAGATGACATGATACTATACCTAGAGAATCCTAAAAGTGCCACCAGCATCCTGCTAGAGCTAATCAATGAATTTGGTAAAGCTGCAGGATACAAAATTAATACACAGAAATCTCTTGCATTCCTATACACTAATGAGGAAAAATCTGAAAGAGAAATTAAGAAACACTCCCATTTACCATTGCAACAAAAAGAATAAAATACCTAGGAATAAACCTACCTAGGGAAACAAAAGACCTGTATGCAGAAAACTATAAGACCCTGATGAAAAAAATTAAAGATGATATCAACAGATGGAGAGATATATCATGTTCTTGGAATGGAAGAATCAATATTGTGAAAATGACTCTACTACCCAAAGCAATCTACAGAGTCAATGCAATCCCTATCACATTACCAATGGCATCTTTTACGGAACTAGAACAAATCACCTTAAAATTTGTATGGAGACAAAAAAGACCCCGAATAGCCAAAGCAGTCTTGAGGGGAAAAAATGGATATGGAGGAATCAAACTCCCTGACTTCAGACTATGCTACAAAGCTACAGTAATCAAGACAATGTGGTACTGACACAAAAACAGAAACACAGATCAATGGAACAAGATAGAAAGCCCAGAGATAAACCCACGCACCTATGGTCAACTAATCTATCACAAAGGAGGCGAAGATATACAATGGAGAAAAGACATTCCCTTCAATAAGTGGTGTTGGGAAAACTGGACAGCTACATGTAAAAGAATGAAATTACAACACTCCCTAACACCATACTCAAAAATAAACTCAAAATGGACTCGAGACCTAAATGTAAGACCGGACACTATAAAACTCTTAAGAGGAAAACATAGGAAGAACACTCTTTGACATAAATCACAGCAAGATCTTTTTTGATCCACCTTCTAGAGTAATGGAAATAAAAACAAAAATAAACAAATGGGACCTAATGACTCTTCAAAGCTTTTGCACAGCAAAGGAACCCATAAACAAGACAAAAAGACAACCCACAGAATGGGAAAAAATATTCACAAATGAATCAATGGACACAGGATTAATCTCCAAAATATAAAAACAGCCCATGCAGCTCAATATTAAAGAAACAAACAACCCAATGCAAAAATGGGCAGAAGACCTAAACAGCTATTTCTCCAAAGGAAACATACAGATGGCCAAGAAGCACATGAAACATGCTTAACATCACTAATTATTAGAGAAATGCAAATCAAAACTACAATGAGGTATCACCTCACACCAGTTAGAATGGACATCATCAGAAAATCTACAAACAACAAATGCTGGAGAGGGTGTGGAGAAAAGGGACCCCTCTTGCACTGTGGGTGGGAATGTAAATTGATACAGCCACTATGGAGAACAGTATGGAGGTTCCTTAAAAAACTAAAAATAGAATTACCATATGACCCAGCAATCCCACTACTGGGCACATACCCAGAGAAAACCATAATTCAAAAAGACACATGCACCCCAATGTTCACTGCAACACTATTTACAATAGCCAGGTCATGGAAGCAACCTAAATGCCCACTGACAGACAAATGGATAAAGAAGTTGTGGTACATATATACAACGGAATATTACTCAGCCATAAAAAGGAACAAAATTGGGTCATTTGTTGAGACATGGATGGATCTAGAGACTGTCATACAGAGTGAAGTAAGTCAGAGAGAGAAAAACAAATATTTTATATTAACGCATGTATGTGGAACCTAGAAAAATGGTACAGATGAACCAGTTTGCAGGGCAGAAGTCAAGACACAGATGTAGAGAAGAAATGTATGGACACCAAAGGTGGGATACCGCGGTGGGGTGGGGATGGTGGTGTGATGAATTGGGTGATTGGGATTGACATGTATACACCGATGTGCATAAAACTGATGACTAATAAGAACCTGCAGTATAAAAACAAACAAAAAAACCAACTAATACTAAACTTTCTTTGGGTTATTTGTATGGAAATATGTTAATATAAATGTTTCAGACATTAAAAAAAAAAGCAGAGAATGCAGAAGCTGAGAGCAGAGTAGATGCTGGAACACTGAGTGCTGACTGGAGACGGACAAATCAGGGCTCACCAAACTCACACAACTGCAAAGCTTACAAATTGCTCCTTCAAAGAATATCTAGTGACACAGGGGAAAAGCTTACTACATACTGGTACAGTGAAAAAGACAAAGCACAAACTAAAAATAAAAATAAATATAATTTTCTATTTTATAAATGTATAAAAAATATAATTTTATATTTAAAATATATAAAAAATATATAATTATATATTTTATATGTTATAATTTATAATATATTATATATATAATTATATTATAGAATTGTATATAATTATATATATTATATATAATTATATTACAATTATATATAATTATTTATATGTAAATAAAATAATGTATTATATATAATAAAATATATATTATATATAAATATATATAATTTTATATTTAAAAATAAATATAATTTTATATAAATATAAAAAGGTGTGGATACATGTATACAAATATTTGAAAAACAAAAAATATGGAAAAGTGTTTAAAAATATAGATCATCAGGGACAACCACTACAAACACACACACACACACACACACACACACACACACCCTTTCTCCCTCCCTCCCTCCCTCTTTCTCTCTCT
>NW_006790551.1:2398259-2420515 GCF_000442215.2 Lipotes vexillifer
CATATTTATATACAAGTTCGAAGTTTTCCAGAATGATTTGAACACAGAGTATTATCTATAATGGGGGTGGGGGGTGAGTTTGTTTTGAAAGAAGAAAGAGCCTACGCTGTCATTCCCCTTCCCAATGAGACGAGAAATGTTAATCTTTGAGATCTAAACTCTTCAATACACGTATGACCTGAGGGTCTGTGAGCCCTCAGAGCATGTTGTTCCCTAGCTCCTTCTACTTATTTCTTCTCTTCCTACTTACAAAGGTGTCTATGATCACTTACTGAGTGATTTGGCCAGTCAGAGCCATTGGGATTTATCCCTGGGTTTCTTCAGATTGCAAAGGAGGGTCAGGAATAAAATCTGAACTCTTTTACATATCTTAACTAATGAAAAAAAAATCTCCTTAGCATTTAAATTTTTTTCGAAATAATCAGCACTTAAAACAATATTTACACAATATTCTGGGAACAACTTCTCTTTCATTCAAAACTACAATACCGGGCTTCCCTAGTGGCGCAGTGGTTGAGAGTCCGCCTGCGGATGCAGGCGACACGGGTTCGTGCCCCGGTCGGGGAAGATCCCACGTGCCGCGGAGCGGCTGGGCCCGTGAGGCATGGCCACTGAGCCTGCGCGTCCGGAGCCTGTGCTCCGCAGCGGGAGAGGCCACAACAGTGAGAGGCCCGCGTACCGCAAAAAAAAAACAAAAAAAAACTACAATACCCTGAATATTGTATCCAATGCCATCCCCTTGAAAGAAAAAAAAACGTCATTTTGTTTCTGAAGGTGATCAGAAGGTGATCTTCTCACCTTCTGGATATTCACATTATTTACAAGAGGAGTGTTTTAAAAACCAAACAGTATTATTTTTTTCTTTTCCCCTAAATTTATGTGCACATATCCACTTTCCCAATGTTATCAAAACTTCAAACTGTTCAATTAACTCAAAATCAACCTATAATGCTAGAAAACCTATTTAAAGTTGTACTTCCAGGACTTCCCTGGTGGAACAGTGGTTAAGAATCCACCTGCCAATGAAGGGGACACGGGTTCGAGCGCTGGTTCCTGAAGATGCCACATGCCCTGGAGCAACTAAGCCTGTGCGCCACAACTACTGAGCCTGAGCTCTAGAGGCCCTGAGCCACAACTACTGAAGCCCGAGTGCCTAGAGCCCATGCTCCGCAACAAGAGGAGCCACCGCAAGGAGAAGCCTGCGCACCGCAACTAAAAGTAGCCCCCACTCACCACAGCTAGAGAAAGCCCGCACGCAGCAACGAAGACCCAACGCAGACAAAAATAAAAAATAAATAAATAAAATAAATAAAGTTGTACTACCAAGTCTATAACATGCACAAAATTTGCCTTTTATAAAAAGAGGAAAATAAGTCGTACATCAAATTAGATTATCTGAATATATTGATTATCTTTGATTATCTAGACACTTTGGTCCAACAAATGTCATGACTAATTTTTTTTCTAGCATAAACTTAGCTATTGCTTTTTATTAAGTCTTTTATCCTGGCATTCAATTGTTTTATATTCTGCTTTACCAAAATCTAAAACTCAATTTTAAAACAATTCATCTTCTGTCATTTTCATATTTCTGTTAACACAGAAGAGAGAATTGGTGTCATCCCCACTTACCAACCACCATGCTCACACATTAAACTTCAGTGTTGTGAAGTACCTGGAACACCTCATTCAAAAGTTACTGATGTTCTGAATGTAAAATGTTTACTACCCTTAAATTTTCCAAGAGACTTGCCAACCAGAATCCTTAATCTTTTCCCCCTTGAAACCTCAAGTCCCTCATCATGTGGCTTCTCCCAGCCCAAAGGTGTAAATCACACATCTTTTCCTCATAGTGCTGCTCCAAAACTGGCCTCCAGCGCACTACGTGATCATGACCTACCTTTATACAAGTGATGTGACTTGCCAAAATCTTTCTTAAACTGTGTTATGGCCTCGGAGGTCTGTTAACTTAGGACCTGTGCCATACCCACTTAAATGCTATTTATCACATCTGACAAGAGTATCAGAATGACAGACAGAAGCTATGAGGAAGCTCTAAGGAAAACAGAAATGCCCAGGAGAAAGAAGCTATGTCGCCTGGCCTTTAGGAGCCCGACGGTTTCACCTCAAATCCAGTTCTACTATTTACTGGCTGTGTCAACTTGGAGTGACTTGGTCACTTTGAGAGTCTGTTCTCACAGCTAGAAATGGAGACACTCATGGTGCTAATTCTTAGAGTGTCTGAGATGATTTTAAAAAAGATAATCAAAGGAGGTAATGAGGTGAAGCCCTCAGAACAATGCCTGGCCCCTGGTAAACAATAAATACTAGCTTTTTCAGACCTGTTTACCAACTCAGGAACTAAGGACGCCCCGAGATTCAAGATCATTAATTACACCTTTTCGAGGAGCTGGGTGTATCACAATCAGATCACAAGATTCAACACACATCCTGGTTTGGGGAACTTATTAATTCCAGATAGTCCATTAGAAAATGAAATTTATTTTAGGAAAGAAATGCAAACAGCTCTGCAGTGTTAATCAATTATGCAAAGCTGTGTGGTCAGAGGAGGCAGCCCTAAGTCTCACTGAATCTCCCCCTGAGACATGAACTTGGAACATGAGCTGAAAACCCCACCCCCTTTATCCCTGTGGAGCCAACCCACCTGCAAAGGAAGTTCATCACAGTCCCCCCAAACGCTTAAAGAGAAAATAATCCTGAAATTATATTCAGTTTACCTACTCAAAACTGAATTCCTCTCTTAGCTCTTTCCCAAATTATAACCCCTAGACTTTTTTCCTTCTTTCCACCAGTATTTATTAGCACTCATTATATGTCAAAACCTGTGCTGGGCTTTGGGGATAGGATGCAAACAAAACAGCCACAGTCCCTTCCCTTTTTTTTTTTTTTTTGCGGTACGCGGGCCTCTCACTGTTGTGGCCTCTCCTGTTGCAGAGCACAGGCTCCGGACGCGCAGGCTCAGCAGCCATGGCTCACGGGCCTAGCCGCTCTGCGGCATGTGGGATCTTCCCGGACCGGGGCACGAACCCGCGTCCCCTGCATCGGCAGGTGGACTCTCAACCACTGCGCCACCAGGGAAGCCCTCCCTTCCATTTTTTGAAAGCTGAGAAGAATTTTCCCCTTTAGAAAATCCATACCCACTAGATTTAAGTTTTTAAAAATTCACTTCAGAGTAATGTGAAGTTACGTGGAATAGATAGGACTGCTGGGCTATTGGGTGAAACAAGCATTGACAAAAGGGTCCTCATGGCATACAAAAGTATACATCCCAAACTATACGTCCACACATACCTGAACATTCGTCCCCAATCTTCCCTTTGAGGAAGGGAATGTTCCCTTTGTTAGGGACCCACCAGACCATGGAAGATATTTGTTTCTGCTACCATTTTCTCAGGTGGACCGGGCCGCCTCTCTCCTTCCAGATCTGTTACAAGCTCTCACCTCCTCCCCCAGTCCTCCTCAGGAATCCTTTCCTCTCATTCAAATATAGCACTTCCTTAAGGCACACTTCCCCCCACACACACCAGCTGAAAGCTTCGAAGGGGTAAGGATGTCTATTTTTTCACCTCTGTATGCCCCATAACATGGACCACATTGTCCTGTGTTCTTTCATACATAAATATATATCCCCGATATGGTATGAATGTCAAGACATTGAGGGGATGTGCTGAGGTGGGGGGCAGCTTTCCTTCTCATAAAGTGGCTGAAGCAGAACAGCTGCCTCCCCAGGTCCCCAGAAAGGGCACCATCAGCTGCCACAGGACATCTACAATGGTACTGCTTTCCCAGGGAGCCGAAGCTGGCTCTGGTCCCTCTGTGCTCCTGACTTCATCTTGACATTCTCCAGCAATCTCTCCCTATGTCAGAACCTCCATAAACCCAACTGGAAGGTGGGTAGGGGGAGGGATAAATTGGGAGATTGGGATTGACATATACACACTACTATATATAAACTAGATAACTAATAAGAACCTACTGTATTGCCCAGAGGACGCTTCTCAATACTCTGTAATGACCTATATGGGAAAAGAATCTAAAAAAGAGTGGATATATGTATAACTGATTCACTTTGCTGTACAGCAGAAACTAACTCAACATTTTAAATCAACTATACTGCAATAAAAATTTTTTAAAAAATTGGAGGAAGAAAATAAATTCTCAACCTGACAAACCTATACCAAGTGCAGCATTTCACACATGAACCAGAAGCAAGTTAAATCTCTGGAGTCCCAAACCAAAGCGCAACCTGAGAAAGAGTTAACACCAATCTATGCAACTGTGCACAAAAAGGATCCATGGTTCTGTTTTTTAAAGAGAGGGAGAGAGAGAAGTAAATGAATGTTTAACCAAAAGCTAGAGCTCCATTTTCTGTTAAATTTGATTATTTTTTAACCACATTTTTGAAATAACATTGTTGTTAGTTTTCCCACTAAAATTCTAAGATAACAAGGAGGACAAGAAAAATGCATTACAAGAACATACTCCAACATTAAGGCTTCCACACACAGCTATCACTCCCCATTACCAATCTTGCTTTTCAAGAGCTCTAATCCTAGCTATTTTATGCAGCATCAGGATGGCATTTCGGCTTATCTATATAAAGCAAAAGCTCCCAAGGTTGTGTTTATTCAAGTCAGATCTTCATAAAAACCGTGAAAGGCAAGACGTTTAAAAAAAAAAGCAAATAATTTAGTTGTAATTATTATGTGAAATTTTATGTAAGAATTTATGTAAAATTGTTCATACATTTGCATTTAGGTGCCAGGTAAAGATATTTTTTTAAAACACCAAAAATCCAAAGGGATGATTAAATCATCCTTTAAAAGAATTTATATGTATATCTGATAACTGGCTAGGATATCTGCTTTGTGACATTTTAACTGTACACAACAGCATTTTTTTCCATTAGTGATTCCCTCCAGGTTTTTGTCTAGGAAAAAAAAAATCATGCCTATTTTCCCAGAGGAAAATAGGAAACAACTGGAAAAAAAATTGGAAAAAAATTTTCATTATCCTTTTTAAGAAAAATAAGCTCTTGCCAATCACGACTGTAAACATACATGTCTAGATGTAGGTTTTACACGCAGAAGTCTCTGAGAAATATTATAGGTAGTGACCGCCCACTATGACCAGGCTAGTGCAGATGGGGGCTGAGGAGGCTGACTAGACAGACAAGCCCATCTGACCCAACAGAACAGTCCATGGGGGGCTTCCCTGGTGGCGCAGTGATTGAGTCCGCCTGCCGATGCAGGGGACACGGGTTCGTGCCCCGGTCCGGGAAGATCCCACATGCCGCAGAGCGGCTGGGCCCGTGAGCCATGGCCGCTGAGCCTGCGCGTCCGGAGCCTGTGCTCCACAACGGGAGAGGCCACAACAGTGAGAGGCCTGCATACCGCCAAAAAAAAAAAAAAAAAAAAAAAAAAAAAAACAGTCCATGGAAGCATCACCTGGCTGAACTGCTTGGGTCCAGTGAGGTTGAGCTGTCCAGCTGACCTCCTTGACTCTGAGGCCAACTGTGGAAAGATTTCTGAGGGTAAAATTACTCTGGGTTCAGACTTCCAGGGTAGACGAGAAGCCCCACCTGTACCTGCACCAACCTTCCTGCACGGACCAGTGGGGGACAGCACGACAACCAACGTGGAGAAGGCTGCTCTCAGCAGTGCCAAAGAGAGGAGGAGTGCAGACACCTGAACATCAAGACGATCACCAAAAAGGCCGAGATGAACAACACGGAGGGGAGGAAGGGTAAAAAATTAAAAGAAAGCTAAAACTAATGTCTAATTCATCTGTGAACAAGTTATTTGATTTTAAAGCCAAACCACAGAATTTTTTAATAATTTAATATGAAAGCCCATTTTTCAATTCAAAAATGAGAATCCTGCCACTGAAGAATATTTACCATGCTTTGCTGTATACCTGAAACTAATACAACATGGTAAATCAATTATCCTTCAATTAAAAAAATAATAATCTATTAAAAAATCAACTCTTTTACTCAACATTGCTAATTATTAGAGAAATGCAAATCAAAACTACAATGCAGTATCACCTCACATTAATCAAAATAGCCATCTTCAAAAAGTCTACAAATAATATGGGACGTCCCTCGCGGTCCAGTGGTTAAGACTCCAAGCTTCCACTGTAGGGGGCATGGGTTCGATCCCTGGTTGGGGAACTAAGATCCCTCATGCCGTGCAGCGTGGCCAAAAAGAAAAAAAAGTCCACAAATAATAAATTCTGGAGAGGGTGTGGAGAAAAAGAAACTCTCCTACACTGTTGGTGGGAATGCAAACCTTCATACTATTCTCTGTGATGTACAGCCATCACAGAGAACAGTATGAAGGTTCCTTAGAAAACTAAAAACAGAGTTACCACATGATCCTGCAATCCCACTCCTGGGCATAGATCTGGAGAAAACTATAATTTGAAAAAATACATACACCTCAATGTTCACTGCAGCACTATTTACAATAGCCAAGACACGGAAGCAACCCAAGTGTCCATGGACAGATGAATGGATAAAGAAGACATGAGATATATAAAGAAATATATAGGGGCTTCCCTGGTGGCGCAGTGGTTGAGAATCTGCCTGCTAATGCAGGGGACATGGGTTCGAGCCCCGGTCTGGGAGGATCCCACATGCCGCAGAGCAACTAGGCCCGTGAGCCACAACTACTGAGCCTGCGCGTCTGGAGCCTGTGCTCTGCAACAAGAGAGGCCGCGACAGTGAGAGGACTTCGCGCCGCGATGAAGAATGGCCCCCACTTGCCACAACTAGAGAAAGCCCTCGCACAGAAACTAAGACCCAACACAGCAAAAATAAATTAATTAATAAACTCATACCAACATCTTCAAAAAAAATTTAAAAAAAAAGAAATATATAGATACACACATACATATATACATACACATACAATGGAATATAACTCAGCCATAAAAAATGAAATAATGCCATTTTCAGCAACATGGATGGACCTAGAGATTATCATACTAAGTGAAGTAAGTCAAACAAAGACAGATATATGATATCGCTTATCTGCGGAATCTAAAAAAAATGATACAAATGAACTTATGTACAAAACAGAAATAGACCCAGAGACATAGAAAACAAACTTACAGTTATCAAAGGGGAAAGGAGGGGGCAGGGAGGGATAAATTAGGAGTTTGGGATTAACATATACACACTACTATATAAAACAGATAACCACCAAGGACCTACTGTATAACACAGGGAACTATACTCAATATTTTGTGACAACCTATAAGGAAAAAGAATCTGAAAAAGAATACATACACATATATATATACACACACATATATCTATGTGTGTATAACTGAATAACTTTGCTGTACACCTGAAACTAACACAACATTGTAAATCAACTATACTCCAATTTAAAAAAATATTAAAAAAAATTTTTACCATGTCAGCCAGGTGGAGACAGGTATAGAAAGAACTGCTGCTGCTTTTGCACAGGGGCTGTGAGCGAAGGGCAAGGCTCACCTAATCTGGTTCCTAGAGCTTTTTCCTACTGCACTTATTTCTGTGGAAAACAAGAAATTCCAGCTAGATCTCCACTTTCTCCTCTCTACTGCTGCTGCTTCTTCTCAAATACCTTTCGTTTGGGTACAAGTTAATGATCTCAATGTGAAGCACAGGCTGACCACGAGAAACTCCAGAGCCAATAAAAGGGGCAAGAAAAATTAACTGGAACAATTTGTTGGCCCTGAGAGGCCCACCCTGCTCCCATAGAAAACCGAGGAACCGAAAACTCACTTAGGGGAACTCCTCCTGATTTTCTAAGATTTGTGTAGATGAGATAATGACCCAAAAGATATTTTAATAACAAAATAACAAAAACATGTAAATTACAGAGATGAGAAAACCTTTGAGAAAATAGCAAAGGCCCAGTTGAGGGCCGGTGGCCTGGCTGGATAATTTTCGCTGATCCAGCAAGAATTCATTCATCCCAGGACTCCATCATTTCTAATACGTTTTACCTGTCTAACCCAGCTGATTATCACTAGCAGACAGGAAAATGTATACAGTAATTAGAGTCAGGAAAGCCTAAAAATCACCCTCAGGAAATTCCATGTCTCAGCACTTTCTAAACTCCCCTGTCTTCTAGACAGCTCAGTCCTTCTTTTCTCCTTGTTCTTTTATCTCAATCTTTACCACTAATCCCCCTGTAGGGTATTAATTACTCTGTCACAATTACATTACTCCACAAACAAGGACAACACAAGAAAGTCCAAAATGGATTAACTCTGTATTTACTGTATTAACTTAATATACTGTAATTGTATCATTAGCACATATTTTGTTGGACATTGAAAAGAAAAATATAATTCTTTCCCTTTGCCCTCAGCTCCACTGGCTTTCTGATTTTTTTAAAGCACTAAAAATATTTCAAAGTAACCTGCACAGCCAGTAAATCTGCCCATAAATGTGATTTTTGCCTAAGAGACCTGCTGTGTGAAACCAAATTATACTATTTTGCACAAGACTGGTTAGCAGTTGAGGTCACTTAGGGGCCCAGTAGGGAAAAACTCAAATGCTGACCAGGATGACTCAGATGCCTTGAATGATTACCTCTAAAATCTGGTTCAAATTGTGATGCTATCTAGGACCAAATTCATGCAAACCAGCAAGGAAAATAAATGCACCCTACATATGAACTAACAAAGGAAATGAGATGGAAAAGGGTGCACAAGAGACTGGTTTGCAGTTCTGATAGTAAGTGCAGGAAGGCATCCACCACACAGATCTGAAGAGAAGCCTCACTGACAAATCTCACCATGACCAACACTAAATCACACCTGAAAATCACAAGTCTTAGGGCAAACGATTCTGCAGAACAATTTTTTTTTAGGAGTGCCTCAAGCTCCTTGTAAAATAAAGTCCAAAATACCTTACCACTAGCTTGTTTTCCACATCACTAAAGTTTAAATATGAATTCACACTATGTTTATTGGTGCCTCCCCAGCACTAATCCCACTACATTGTAATCACACATCCCCTACAAACTCTCTAAAGACAGGGATTATGTTGGCTTTATTGTATCAAAGCATGAGTCCCTAGAATGAAGAAAAGTGTGTGTGGTAGGCATGGTACCCACTGAAGAGGTAAAAATAACTACCATTAATTATGAACTCCCTATGTGAGAAAAAAGCAAAACACACTCCTTGGGACCATACAGAAAGAGGGGGCGGACCTACTTCCATCTAGAACACAGAAAGTTGTATTTATCCAGAACTCACCAGCTCCCTGTTGACTGAAATAACTTCAGGCAAAGTGGATTGGAAGTCAAAGCTGTGGATGTGATTCCTTTCATGCCTACTTCATTTTACCAGTCTGGTCTTAGATTTTCACTTCTATTCTTGACACTGCAGTGTCATTTTCCTTCAGTCTGTTTCCCCTTTAGGGTCCACAGGGATCCCATTTTAATGATTAAAAGGAGGGAAAAAATTAGCCCCATGGTCCTGACAAACTTCCAACTTATTAAGAGAGTTGGGAGGGCTTCCCGGGTGGTGCAGTGGTTGAGAATCTGCCTGCCAATGCAGGGGACACGGGTTCGAGCCCTGGTCTGGGAAGATCCCACGTGGCGTGGAGCAACTGGGCCCATGAGCCACAACTACTGAGCCTGTGTGTCTGGAAACTGTGCTCCGCGACAGTAGAGGCCGCGACAGTGAGAGGCCCGCGCACCGCGATGAAGAGTGGCCCCTGCTCGCCGCAACCAGAGAAAGCCCTCACACAGAAACGAAGACCCAACGCAGCCAAATAAATAAATAAAACGAATTTATTTAAAAAAAAAAGAGAGAGAGAGAGAGTTGGGAGTGTTTGTTGTATGAAGGCAAGAGCTGGTGGGCTCGGACAGCAGAGAGCCCCGGATCAAACACCTGCTCCACCACGTAGCCACAGGACCCTGTCCATGTTGCTGATGCTAACAGCATCAGTGTCCTTACCAGCAGTACAGGAATATGCGACCAGTTCACCCTCACAGGGTTGTTAAGAGAAATAAGTGGGAGAATATACATATAAAGTGCCTAGTATGGAGCCTGGATCATGGCAGGTGTCAGAGTAAATGGCACTGAACGTTGCCTCTATTCATTGCTTCCCCTGTTCCCATCCCTGTTCCCAGCTCTGTGGTATTTACACTCATACATCCTCGGGAACTCTGCCATACTTGGCCCTGGTTCCTCCTACCCCTACCTTCCAATCTCAAATAACCCCCTCAGCCAGAGGCCATGGGAACCTATATACTCTGTGGCACCAGATCTTGTTTTGAGGAAAATGAGTGGTGAGACCTTACAAAGAAAGACCTTCTGAATAATTCTCAGTATCATAAAGATGCTTGAAACACTGTCATCTTTTAAAAAGTTACTCAGTCCCTCACATTAAATGTGAGCAGTCAAAACAAAACGCTCATCTCTTTTTAAAACTGTCCAGTTACTGAACAAGCATATGCCTCTGTATTATTGAAGCCAGAGACTATGTATAATACTCGACTCTGCTTCCCAAGCACCTTCATGGTATGTAGCACTTCACATCAATACAAGCTGAATACCTGTTGAATGAATAACCAGCAGGTAAGAAAACATTTATAAATGAGGAACAAATATACGAAAGATATTATACACGGTTCCTACTCTTACCTGCAGACTTCCCAGTTCACAAAGACCAGAATCCTGTATCCTACCGAAAAAAACATTTCCTAGCTAAAAGTCTCTCTCTTTTTTTTTTTTGTTTTTTGTTTTTTTTGCGGTACGCGGGCCTCTCACTGCTGCGGCCTCTCCCGTTGTGGAGCACAGGCTCCGGATGCGCAGGCCCAGCGGCCATGGCTCACGGGTCCAGCCGCTCCACGGCATGTGGGATCTTCCCGAACCGGGGCACGAACCCGTGTCTCCTGCATCGGCAGGCGGACTCTCAACCACTGCACCACCAGGGAAGCCCTTAAAAGTCTCTTTTTAAAGATTCTGTGATTGCCTCGGGCTAACTTGTCCGTATTCAAGTTTTCAAGAGAAAAAGCCTAAGGGACATCTTGTCTCCTCAAACTACGGCCATGGCAAAGCGTGGTCAACGGGACTTCAGGGGAGACAGAGTTACCAAGAGAACCAAATGTGCCTTGAATGGCAAGGCACACTTTTGACAATTCATCCTCAGAGCACCCGTGGCCCCAGACTCGATCTAATTCCGTCTATTAACAACAAATACCAACAGGAAGAGATTTAAAATTTGAGGACACAGTCTCTCCTTCTTCCCAAGTTCCCCAAGTTGACTGGTGGCTGGCTTCGTTCAAGACAAGAGCATTCTTCTCACACTTCCTTCACACAACTTTACCTCGGACAGAACTCAGAGCAAGTGATTTAATAGGTCAGGACTGACGTGGAAAGAGCCCTACACATGAAGTCAAGAAGTCTGATGTATAATCCAGACTCTGCCCCAACCAGAGGTGTGCCATGGGTGATCTCCTCACCTGGGTGCTGAGACCACAGAAGGTTGTGAAGGCTCCCTGCTGCACCATTACATGCAGCCTACATATTCAGCTGGGAAAATGGGCCAATTTTGCTCTCTGGCTGCTGACTGAATCCTATTTTTAAATCTTGCTTCTCAGTCTCCTGAAAAAGTTGGCCTGAGAAAATAAGATGCCATGAAACAATATGGAAGAACAGTGCTATTAAACAAAGCAGTGAGAGGCGAGACTCCCTAATGGTCGGTTTGGAATGCAGTGTCAATTGGTAGCTGATCTTCCTATGCCAGGGCTGCCAAAGGCACTGGAAGGTTCTTCTTAAAAGCAGTCTCACGTGATCAGATGCCACAGTCTGACTTTATTTTGAAATCTAGGTAAACTGCCTGCAATGAACTTAAAAGTAGTCTGGAAATATTACCTGAAGAATAAACCTCTTTCACTTTTTCTCCTTTCTCTCCCTTCTCTATTAACCACTGAAGACAATCTGGAAAAATCCAACCTTTCCCCATTAACTGCCTTCTCAGTGCGCAGAAGCCATACGGAAGGCCTGCAGCATGCCTCGCACAATTCCTGAGCCAGGGCATTGTCTCCAAGGTAACAAGTAAGGAAAAAAAACAGAGATAGGTCTAGCACATTTAACATGCAGATGAACTAGGTCCCTCAGTAGTATTTCACTAACAGGCAAGAAGATAGATTAAAGCCTTCTATATTCTGTCTTCTCCATTTATAGGAGGAAGAATTTATTTGAGGCATTTACCACAGACACAGTGATTCTTCTCTGGCAACGTTGCTTCCAAATCACAAAACTCCAAAGAGAGTTTGTTATAGTTAATCAAGTGAAAAGGAGCTTCTGTTGAGAAAGTCTAAATGGAAAAAGGAACGGGGGTCCTGGAGCAATGCATCTAATTCTAGACACTTGTTTCTGCAGTTTGCTTACAGATAACAAACAATGGCACAGCACACGCATCCTCGCCGACTCTCCACGCAACAGGCGGCCAGAATCCCGATCTTCCCACGAAGCCAGTGGCATTCACAAGAGACTCACAGCTCCCCAGCTGGAGGGGTGACTTTGGCTTCCAAATGGGAAAGGGAAGCCAAGGAGGTGGCGCTGTGCCCTGCGCCTGGACAAAGGCAGGGAGCTGAATGCGCTGGCAGTTGGGAGGCAGAGGGGGGCCCAAAGCCAAGGGTGAGGGGCTGAGGGGGAGCGGCTTTTCCTTTGATGGATATCCTCCCATGGCCAGCCTGCAGCGCTGCCATCACACACGCCAACGGCTGCTTCCCAGCCCTCCTTCAAGAAGAATGAAAGAAGCCACAGAAAGGGGGGGATTGGGCGTGATGGGTCAATTCACAATACTGCAGTAACAAAAACAAATAGATGCTCTGGAGAGACGGGGGCAGAGATGATGAAGAAACATGTGTGTGTACCAATTAGAGGGCTCTGCTTCACACAGGCAGGGCTGGGCTCCCCACAGCGACAGGACCCTGAAGCACTGGGACACCATGATTTCTAGTGTTCTTAGTTGAAAACAAAGACCCATTGTGTTTTCCCGCAGCCATGCTGCCAATTTGCCTCACACCTTCCAAAGAGGCCTAATTATTAGCCTCTTCCTCGGCTGTCTGCCTTTTTTTCAGCTTCGTGAAGAGTAAGCATATTTCACTACTCTAAAGGCGGTGGGCAGGGGTCGGGGAGACACAGTCAAGTCAGGAAGAGGAACGCCTTCCGTCCAGACCTGAGTGAAGCGAGGCGCTCACGCCATCTCCACAGAGACCAGGGCTCTTGGACGCTGTTCTCCGAGGCCCAGTCATTTCCAACTTTTCTAATAATAATCAGCCCCGTTGGCATTTCCCTGAAGGCATTCACTACACTTTCCACCCTGTCCTTTTACTTGGAGTTCTTAAGTGAAACCCATGGCCGGCCATCCTCCGGCCGAGCACAGTCCTGTACTGTCTATTCTGCAAACTGGATATTCTGTGTCTCACTTTTGAAAGTCCTTTCATTCTCCTGTTTTGTAAAAAAGTGGTCGAAAGTTGAAAAGGAATTAGCTTCACCATATCCTGCAGGACGAAAAAATGAAATAGAGGGTCATTAGGCTTCCAAGACATCACTGAGTCTTTTAAATGAGCCAACTGTGCCAGTAGTCACATGAATGCGGTGACCGGTAATGGAGCCCGCAGAGGGTTACAAAATTTGTTTCGACCATTTGTCTCACTAAGTAAAGAAAGGGCATTGCTGGGTGCTGACTTAAAAAAAAAATTTTTTTTTTTAATCAACTCTGTTCCTGAGTCTATCACTTCTGAAAAAATAAATTTTTAAATTACCATTTGCCCATTTTTCAAAAATCTCTTTTCTCTTCCCAGAGGTCTTTCAACTTATTCTTCACTATTTGTAAAAATCTTCCAGTTTTCCCATTATTCCCAATGCTTGGAAATAAAGGACACAGATGATAGGATTAAACAACAGAAAAAGAAAGCCAAACAAAATTCAGTTATGACGTTCATAGAGATGAGTTTGCCCTACAGCATATCGATCTGTCCTAAAAGAGCCTCACCAAAGGGAAACTTAAGCTTCACAATTATTTGTGTGCTCTCAGAAGTCTTCAAATATTGTTTCTCCAATGTAAGCATTGAAATAATGTCATCGAATTTACATTTAATAACATCTTACATTTGTAGAGTGCTTTGATTTTTAAGGTGTCTTCCTTTATCATGTATCATTATAAATGTCACATTTATTTTTTGATAAAAACCCTAGAAGGTTGGCAGGAAAGTAAGCTACTACTATCACCTTCTACAGATGGGAAAAGTGAGGCCCAGAACAGGTAAGAGGCCTAGAAAATGATACACAGCTAGAAGGTGACTCAACTTCACACCCTTGACCCCTAATCCAGAGCTCCTTCTGCAACAACTCCTCCACCACCACCAGCAATGCTCTCTAGGTGGGGAGAAATCACCCTGGACTGGTCCATGCTGGAAACAAGACGCACCTTACCTTTAACACCGGCCAATTGCGGGCCACCACATTGTGAATTCCTGCACACTGATCGGAAAATTAGGGTGGGCATATATTTGCATTATAATATTTCTTAAGGGTCAACTAATCCCCTAGAACTAAAACCAATCCTGGCCTGGAATCACCACAGTAGCCCCCGGCCCCATCCCCATCCAAGTGCGTGTTTCACAGCCTGATTGCTGGCCTGACTTACAGAAGAGGCCGGAAATACTCCCAGGGCTTTCGCTTGAGACCTCTGATGATGGCGCTAACAGACAAAGGAAGAGAGCAGGTGATTATCAAAGAATTTAATTCTCTAGAAACACGAATTTCGAGTAATTGATGAGAGGGTGAGAGGCGCCTTTCTTTCCTCCGTAGCAGGATTTCTTTATATTAGCTGGATAATCGCTTCCGTTCTCCAATTGCCTAGACCCACAACTAGCGACTGGCACGCCATCCACGTGCGGACTACCAGAATTAGACTCAGAACAGAAACACCCATGATGGATTTAATAATTAAGTTTTTTACAAATACTTTGCCCTGGCACAAAAATATTCATTACCTTGTGTTAAGTGTGTTTTCTCTGACCAAACTGTAAAATGTTGGAGCAAAATACACTGAATCTCTATCTGGCATTGCAGTGTCAGTAGAAGCATATCAAGAAAATGTTGCCATGGAAGGCGAGGTTTTCCTCCCTCTTTTTCTTTTAAGAATCTGAGTTATTTCATTAGCACATCAAGCTCCATTTACACAGTCACACCTCCTCTCTCCCGCACTGCAGTCACAAGTAACGAGCCTCCAATGATGGGGATTTATTCTCCGCATCCCAGCCTGCTGTCTGCAATTCCAGTCACATCGCTGCATATTGTGAAGGCAAAGTACACAACACAGGCCAGGAAATGAAGGTGCACCACCTCCATTTCCAAAGGTACTACATATTAACAAACATTTAGCACGTGGTCTAAAACTCTTCTCACTTCATTCTCATCATTCAAGCATTTTATAAAATGAACATGGTGCTACTGGACATATAGTTGTATGTATGTAACAGGGACCAGAGTCAGAAAGAGCTACTCAACAAAGAAAGGAAACAGACTCAGGTTTACCAACTGCCTACTGTGTGCCAGGCACAACACCAAGCACTGTCTCTTCTTGCATCTCATTTTCCAGAAAACTCTGTGAAGTTGATATCCCTGTTTTACAGATGAGGAAACTGAGGCTCAAAAGATGAATTAATTTGTCCAAAGTTACAGTGCTGGCCAGTGTTATGATTTGAACATGGGTCAAACTCCAGGTCTAGTGCAGTTTCTACTCATTTCCTAAACCAGGCTGAAGTGGTTTAACCTAGCGACCAGCATGAAGAAAGACTGGAGTTGATCTTGAAGAAGGTGAGAACTGCCTGTGATCTAACCTGCTTCTATGAGGGTAGGATAACTCTGGGCCATAAACAGTCCGGCAATACAGTTGGACTTGGCCTTGGAGGCCAAAGTATTATCTAAATGAACAGACCTCATCCCCCTGAAAATTCAACAACCTGTCCTAACCACCTCAGCTCATGTTTTCCATATGCCAAACATACAAGATACTGACTTCTTCTGACATTTGCCTTTAAGTTGGGGTTCATCAAATTTAGGTTTACCTTGACAAGATAACAGCTATGAAACTTTGAGGTCTTAAAATAACCGACTCTCCAAATAACCAGCCATCAATGCAGGAAACGGAGAAGGCAGGAAGGAACACACATTTGGGGAAATTCGGTAAACCTCAGATATCTGTGTGTGGATCAGGTAGGAAATCAGCTTCCCTTGCTTTTTGCTGTCAGTGATAGCTCATTAGAAACCAGCATCTCTGCCCTGCCAAGCTTCTCCTGTATTTTGTGTTTTCTCTTAATTTCAGGTGTATGAGGGATGGTCTGTTTTTCTGAGTTCAAAGGCAGAAGCAACAGGAACTGAAGAGTTACTTAACATAAAAGAATCAGGACAAGAGGAAGATGTGCCAGCAAACGATTCTGTCCTGTTGTTATTTATACTCCTTAAACAATAGAAGTGTAAAATTTGCCAAAGACCTACAGGAAAATCCTGTTAAAACATACACTTTAAAAAGTCTCCAAAAGCGTTCTGAAAATAGCACATAACCCAGAAGGCTATTTAGAAAGAATCAAAATGGACCAACAATATAAAGTGCAGATAACCCCCAATTTCATACAGGTTATAATCTAAAAAGTCATTTTTAAATTGACTTTTTGACTTGGAAAGTAATATATCTACAGAGCAAGGTAATAAGGAGTAGTAATATTTACCAAAAAAAAAAAAAAAAAAACCCAAAAAACCCCAGGAATGTCTTCACTTTTTAACAGAAACTTTTAAAAAAGCAACTCTGAGGTATATTTACTTAGAATACATTCAGGATGCACAGTAAAGGGTGTTTTGACAATTATATACACCATGTAGTCATTCCACATCAAGATATAGAACATTTCCACCACCCAAAAAAATTCCTTTGTTAATTCTGCCATGCCAAGCCCCAGGCAACAATTGATCTGCTTTCTATAAATACAGACTGCTTTTGCCTCTTCCAGAACTTCATATAAACGGATTCATGTAGTATGCATTCCTTTGTGCCTCACTGCTTTGACTAGGCACACAACATTTCTGAGACTCAGGCATGTCACTGTCTATACCCATAGTTCAGTCCTTTTTTTTTTTCTTTTGCTGAGCAGGATTCTGTTGTACGGATATACCACAATTTGTTTCACTGGGTTATGATACTTGGCTTGTTTCCAGTTTTGAGCTATTATGAATAATGCTGCTGTGAATATTCACACACAGTCTTTTTGTGGACACATTTTAATTACTTTGGAAACTCTAAATGGTTTTCCAACATGACTGTACCATTTTACATTGCAATTAATGGTAAAGTTTAAAAGCTGACCCACAAATGTCTTTTCAATCTGCTCTGTGCCTGATACTATCCTAGTTTAAAAAAAAAAAAAAAAAAGGCCTGCAGTATAAGAGAGTTGTTGAGAAGAAATTCCTTCCTATTTTTCTATTGGCAAAACTAGAAGCATTTTGCCCATTTCGAAAAAAATTTTTTTTGGACAAAGCGCCATTTATGCACTTCTCCCTCACTCCTCCTTCCCCATAGACGCCTTAGTGCTCACAGCCCTTATACTAACCTTACTCTAAATCCCTGATGAAGCTACAGAACTGGCCCAGCTCACTTCCAAAGTGTTCCATTTTCCAAAGCTACATTGCTCCCCTTGCCTTCCTTTCCCATTACAAATCAAAACTTCTGCTCCTCTGTTTAACTGCTCGCGTTTAGGAATTAGGAAGGCAATCTCATTAAACAGACCTTAGCTTGAAGGACTGGTTAAATGAAGATGTTCAAAAGAATATTAGAGATGGCTGCCTATAATTCTACAATATTGCTCTCATTCCAAATGAGTCCCTAACGGCAGTGCAATAAAGTAGAGTGAAATAATGAAAGGTGGGTGTACAAGTTAAGGCGGGAGAAGATATATTTTATCATTTTAGGATAGAAAGTGCACTGTGTTTATAAACTAGACCTGCCTAGTGATACTCTGTCCCCCAAAATTATTTCTGGTTTTCACCATTTCTTTCCTTCCTCTGTACCTCTGAACTCACAAATTCTCAAAAAGTCTCAGATTCTTTTTACGCTAAACCCGTAGTAACAGCAAGCATGATGGTGCCAAGGGGATGTCATTTGTAAGCTGGATGCTGCCATCTGTACTAGAATAAGATCTTGAACAATCATATCACCTACTAGTTCCTTTAGCCTTCATCCTACCAGGTACTTTGCTATATGGCATTCTTGCAACAAATACACACATACCTTGTTGAAGAATCCCCCAGCCACATCATTAACATCACATGTTTTCATGACGTTCTGAAAGGACATTTGCCATGGGCCTATTGTAAAGGATCAGATTTCAGAAACTCAAGCCTGAAAGCAATTTTACTATCAAAACAAGTCTGTTATCAATAGATGGCAAGCCTGAAACCATTCTTAGGTAGCCAGCTCGGCACTAGGGCATGGAAGAAAAACCCAGTGCCTTTGAGTCACTGTGGTTTTTTTGTCTTCTCCTATCTCAACTCTCATGAATAAAGTTACCCACACAGCTTAGATGGACAGCCAGGAAATGGATAAACCACTTCTGGCTTACGCAACTGTCTTAGAGTTCTGGTGGAGCAAACACTTTCAAGTGGATGAGAACGCTTTCAATTAAATAGTGTAAAGTGAATGTACCACACAAGAGTCCTGTTTAATGTGGCAGGCTGATTCTGCGGCAGGTTACAGACACAGCTCTCCCTCACGATGGCAAAGAGAATCGGTGCCACACTGGCTCCTTAGCATTTCTTATCTCCCTCCCCTACTACTTACTCTGGAGTCTGAAGCCAGCTCCAGCCAGTATAGAACAGAAAAGCCACAAAACCCCTCCAATCACTTCCAAGTTGTGCAGACTCTAAGGTAGCCCAATCCTTATAGGCACTTGAGAAACAATTACTTTCTTGAATTTGGGGAATTATTTGGCCGTTTTGAACTACCACTCAGTTCGCCTGCCATTTCCTCTTCCCTGTCTGACGCTTACTTAGCCTTTGGAGCTGTATGAAAATAGCGTGAGCCAGGATGAAAAGAGAGGGGATATTAGCACCCTCAATCATCCAGCATCGCGCGAGCTCTGGGTGCTCTGTGATTTCGGGGGTGCTGCAGCACCAGGTCAGCTCATTACCATCACTCCAGGAAACGAGGCCAAAACAGTTCACATAATCACTCTCCCTATCACCAACCACCCGAACTTCAAATATGTTCTCCTCTTAAATCTAAACCAAAACAGTTATTTTAGTCAATTCCTGGGCTTCGTGAAGATTTCTTTCCACAAAAATGAGTGTTTTGTAATGCTAAGCAGATTCTCACACTGGAAAATCATTCTAACATCTCCTCATCAAAATGACAGAGTCACTGCATCCTTGACACTATACCGTCCCGGAACTGAAGAGCTGAGATGAATCAGCAATGAATCAACTTATAAAACAGCTAACATGACATCAGACGTATTAGTAGGAAGAAGGCATGTAAGGACTAAGAAGCAATCGCCCTACCATACCACATGCCGTCTGAGGTTCCAACTTTCAAGATACTGGGACAAGCCCAGGGGCTTATTACATTTAGAGAAAGATGTGTTCCCAAATGTGTAAAAAAGTTGACAACGGGGCTTCCCTGGTGGCGCAGTGGTTGAGAGTCCGCCTGCCGACGCAGGGGACACGGGTTCGTGCCCAGGTCTGGGAAGATCCCACGTGCCGCGGAGCGGCTGGGCCCGTGAGCCACGGCCGCTGAGCCTGTGCGTCCGGAGCCTGTGCTCCGCAACGGAAAGGCCCACAACAGTGAGAGGCCCACGTACTACAAAAAAAAAAAAAAAAACCCAGTTTACAACGATCCTCAAAGCCCAAAGAGAAGGGAAATGGAAAAGAGCGTATTTCTTGAGCACATACTATGTGCTTAGTACTCTTCACATGACACTGTTTAATCTCTAATACAATCCTAAAAAGCAGTCTTCATGCTTTTTGTACAAACTGTGGAAAGCAGGGCTCAAAGATATGAAGCAGCTTTGCTCAGAGACACCCAGCTAGGACTGCTCATCCCTCTCTCCCACTCAGACTCACCCTTACAACATCCAGCTGCTCTCAGGCAGTGCAAATTCAGTAGGTCCAAAACGGTATTCACATCCCATTTGCTCCACATTTTAATTAGGATGTATACTAAATATTTTAAATAAATATTTCCATGAAAGAAGACAGTCCACGATGGTTTAACAATCAATAATAGTAGGTTACTGCTTAATGTGTCTTCACGTCTGGGTTTTTAAAAAAATTTTTTTTGGTGATTTTTTTTTCGGGGGGGCGTTAAAACAAAGAACTATTTCACAAAGTCTAGTGATCTACTGACATCATCATAAACCCTAAGGCTTGAAAGAGCCAAACAAACTTTTTAACAGAACCTCGAAGCAATAACTGGATTATCAGCATGTCAGGGAAAAAAATACGCCAATTATCAAGCAACGACTTGGCTAAAGTTCAACTGTGGGGACGCTAATTAATTCACCCCAAAAAAGTTGCATCACCCTTCCAAAGCTGGTACCAGGACCGAGCTGTGGACAATGCCCCGGACATACAGCTACAGCAGCTGAGAAAAGCAAAGTCCCCTTTGTCCTCCTACCTCTTCTCATGGCAGCTGCTCTCACCTGCTCTCCTGTAGGACACTCAAAGCCTTTAACACAAAGAACACCCAGAAGACTACAAGCATACAATTTTTAAGCGAAGTATTCTACGGGACACTGCACTTCATTTATAAATGAACTAATTTAAAATGCCTCCTGTTTGGGGACTTCCCTGGCGGTCCAGTGGTTAAGACGCCGTGCTTCCAATGCAGGGGGCGTGGGTCCACCCCTGGCTGGCGAACTAAGATCCCACATGCTGCGTGGGGTAGCAAAACAAACAAACAAACAGGACAAACACAAAATACTCACACAACACAACTTTCCAAAGCAATATTAGGTTCTCCTCATGAGCCACTCCAGGAAGATAAGGAAACATCTGTCTGCACCACATACTATTTCTGGATAAAATCATAATGGAGGCAGATAATTCTTAAAAACTATGTAAGTATTTAAATATTTTCCACTCCCTACCTCATTCTCTACCCCTCACCCCAGATCAAACACTGTTATCAAGGAAATACATTTTGAAGTATTTATGTATTAGGAAATTTTTTTTTTTAGTTTTCAAAAAAAACATAAAAGCTATCATTAGTAATGGCTCAAGTGCCAAAGTTTACCCAACTATTCAACACATACGGAAGGACATGAGGAACTGAATAAAGCATCTTTTGTATTCCTGAATTTTTATGACTTTTGTAAGGAGGAAAAGAAGGAGAAAAAGAAAGCCTTGTGAGAGTCTGCCTGCCGATGCAGGGGACGCAGGTTCGTGCCCCGTTTCGGGAGGATCCCACATGCCGCGGAGCAGCTGGGCCCGTGAGCCATGGCCGCTGGGCCTGCGCGTCCGGAGCCTGTGCTCCGCAAATGGGAGAGGCCACAACAGTGAGAGGCCCGCATAACGCAAGGAAAAAAAAAAAAAAAAAAAAAAAAAAAAGAAAGCCTTGAAGTTCTTCGGTAATTTTCTAAAGAGGCTTTATTGTGATTCGCATTCCAAATTTTAAAATATATTTTCAACTTCATGAGGCGTTTATGAACAGTCATGAAGTAAATGTCCTTTGCAAGAAGGTGAGAGAAACAGTTCTTCGTAAGGGGCAAGGGGCAGGCTGGCCACAACAAAGGGCCTTCCCGCAGCTCAGCTCCCTGATATGCTGGTCAAGAGCCTGAATTCCCAAAGCAGAAAATCATCACTGATGCTGGCAGGGCCTGAAGCAAAGCACACTATCACGCCCTGGGCAGTTCCAGAGTATAATCTTACATTGTCAGCTATTACAATTGCTGGCAGCTAAGACATCTATGTTCTCAGGAAGATGAGAGAGAAAACTCAGAGAGTCACATGCTGGGATCCCATTAGCTAGGTATCCCACACAAAGACTTTCCCTATAAAACAACTGTTGAAGTGGAAAGAGAAGCATTTCCATATGTTTGGTAAAAGTGCAGAGGATGACACATACATGGAGACATGCTATAAAATCTTAGACATTAACCACAGACAGTATCTCACCTACTGAAATAATTTGCTTTCTTTTTTTTTTTTTTTTTCGG
>NW_006790551.1:2420739-2431332 GCF_000442215.2 Lipotes vexillifer
GATACCCTGCACCGGCAGGCGGACTCTCAACCACCGTGCCACCAGGGAAGCCGAAGCCCTGCTAAATAAGAAAATTCTAATACCCACCATGTTTCTCTTTTTACCTGGGTTTCCAGGAAGCTCAGATTTAAATGTAATGCTCATTTGCAATAACTTCACTAGCCTAAGTTATTTGGTACAATTATTTCCCCCTTCCTCTATGTGGTTTTTTATCATTTATTTGTATTTTATCAGTCCTTTTGTCTACAGTTACATTGTTATAATCTTCCTTAAATATATTTTGCCTATAATTAGAGTACAGTTTGAAAAATTTTTGTAACGTCTGAAATAAAATTTATATACACTGTAACTATTAATAAAATGGCATTTTATTTTCTGAGAAAGCGTCAGAAAGAGTTTAACTTTGGAACCTTATCCATTTTAGAGTAACATGCTGCCAGTGTGTGACTGAGGGAAAAAAAAAAACCTGTTTGAATTCATGGGATTCTCTACTACATTATACAGACATCCCCTTCTCCCCACACAGACAAACACACCTACGATAGGAATCCTTCTCTTAAAAGTCAGTTGAACCCCTTTAGGATCCCGATTTTTAAAAGCCATGGGACTCCTTCCCCAGAAAAACATAAGCCCTTGAATCCACACACACAATGTTTAACACATAATTTAAGGTGTTCATAGACCCCTCACCCCATCTGGGTTCCTTCTTGCCAGAGAAATGACAGGCAAAATCGTCGGTTTCTACTGCAGGAAGCCACATGGAGTCCTTCCTGTACCCAACATGCCCAGCAGTGCAGCTCCACGTGGAGCTAACCCCCTGTCCCTGTCCCAGTGAATCACCACCAAGAGTCTTCTGTGAGAGACCAGAGTCCCAACACTGGTGGGTGACAGTGGCAGAATGAAGCCCCGGTCTCCTGACACCACCAGGAGCACTAATGATTTTCACCATCTTTACCATTAAGTGATATAGATTTTCTTTTCCTGAAGAGACGCATTCTAACACTTTACCGCTGTTGTGGAAGAAACAGATTAGATATATGCAGCGCCTTATTTTTAACCACAAAAAAATTCACACAGTGCTTCCCTCACTCTCCCCTGAGTATTTCTTCCTGATTTGAATCACTTATTTTCCAGTTTTGAGAAATAATGGACCTACATCACCGTATAAGTTTAAGACCTACAGTATGATGGTTTGATTTACATATGTCAACGATTACCACAATAGGTTCAACTAACATCCAACTTCTCATACATAGATACAATAAAAAGAAATAAAAAAAGGAAAAAAATGTCTCCTTGTGATGAGAACTCATAGCATTTACACTCTCAACAACTTTCCTATATATATACAGCAGTGTTAGCTCTGGTCATCACATTGTACATTACATCCCTAGTACCTAATTGTCTTATAACTGGTTCCAATTTGTGCCTTTTGACCACCCTCCTCCAGTTTCCCTCCCAGCCACTGGTAACCACAAGTCTGATCCTTTTTCTCTAAGTTTGGGTTTGTTTGTTTTTTTTAAGATTCCACATATAATGAGATCACATAGTATTTGTCTTTCTCTGTATGATTTATTTCACTTTGCTTAATGCCTTCACGGTCTATCCATGTTGTTGCCAATGGAAGGGTTTCCTCATTTTTTTATAGCTGAATAATATTCCACTGTATATTCATAAAAATATATTGGCCTATAGTTTTCTTTTCTGGTAAGTGTCCTTTTGTGGGTTTGGTATCAGGATAACAGTGGCCTCATAAAATGAGTTTAGAATTTTTTGGAAGAGCTTAAGAAGGACTGGGGTTAATTCTTCTTTAAACGTTTGATAAAATTCACCAATGATTTGAATTTTTTGAGGACTTTTTCCACTAAGTCCGAAACCTTAGTACTTGCCCTCAAAGACGGCTGTTTGTTTCTTCTTTCCCCCATCACTGCCTTAAAATCTTTCCTGTAGTTCCCTCAGATACACTTGCAGTTATCAGTAAATGGTACTTATTTCTTTTTATTGAGCAAGGTATCTCTTACCATAAATCAAAGCTTACATCACTCCCTTGTGTAAGACTTAAATTTAGAGGGTTTTATATAGCATGTTAGGGTAGACTAGTAAACCACAATGGTCTTGAGGGTAGTAAAACAAATGGATGCAAAAAGAAAGGGAGAAAGGGAGGGAGGGAGGGAGGGAGACAAAGAAAGGAAAAAAACCACCAACACTAAACAGTCCACCTAGACCAGAATTTTCAATCCCAATCATAATATTAAATTCAACTAAAAAGAACTTTTTTTTTTTTTTAAAGAAATGCTGTTGCCCAAGCCTCATCTGTAACTAATTTACTCAGAATTGCAAGGTGGGAGCTGGACATTGGATATTTTAAAGCTCCTATGTTACTCCACTGTGGAGGCCAGAGCAGAGAAACACCCAACCCAGCCCTTTTGCTAAGGGAAGTGAGGGGCAGGAAAGAGCTTCAGGGCAAAAGCAGAGGTGGTGCCTGGAATGCTAGAGGGAAAAAAATCAGACTGTCCCTGTGTGTCCCTTTTTGCTGGTCCTCCCAGTAACAATCACCAACTTGACACAACGCCAGGTGTTTGCAGGGCATCTGTTCTCTGAGCAATCGTGGGGACAGACAGCAGCCCATGTAGCACAGGGAACAAGAACATGGCCCCCAACCTAGTCTCCACCCTCTGGGGTTCTGGCTGCAGATGTCCCTTTCACTCATGGGTGTGTTAAAGGACAACACTTCCAGCAGCTGTTCACCATTACTACCACCTCTCAGTTCAGAGCATGCCTGATGCCCCAAACTCCCCCCCACTCCCTGAAGGTCAAGGTGGAATTTGTCCCCTACCTTAACGAGACAGGAAGCCCTCCTGCCCGCCAAAACACAGGCCTGGGACAGACCAGGGGAGACAGAGCCAAGACTGAGGGAAAGTGAGCATGACAGCCAGCTCTAGCTGAAGGGTTCTGAGCAGAAAAAGAGCATGCAGTTAAGTCAGAGGCTAACTATCTGATCTCTGTGGCTTTGTGAGCACCCTGCCTTCATGGAACAAGCAGGAGGGCCCCTCATTCAACACAAACAAGCTAAAAGAATTTGCAGTCATTAGCCCAGCTGTGGTACAGGAAACGCCCCAGGCCGACACAGCCCTCCCTCCTTCTCAAGCTCCACTCAGTTGCTATCAGTAGCAAAAATCTTTCTTTTAAAACTTGATGACAGGTAAGCCAACCTCCTTCCTTACTGTCTAAGGTTCAAAATTAGCTGCCAAAGCAGGACGTTTGTCGTGAGTCGTGAGCAGGGCTGTTCCAGGCTACCTTACAGGTACCGTCAATCACTGGACCTTTCAGGAAGAGTCAATACTCAACATGTATTTGTTGAGTGAATGAACTGGACCCCAAGAAACACATTCAAGTATATGTATAAAAAGCAGTCTGCTAAATTTTCAGCTACAGTACAACCATCATAAAATGTTCTGTTGAAGCCTTTCATTATATATCTTTATTAGCGAACCACTCACCTAGTGTCTCTCACTCACCCTCATGTTACACCAAGAAGGGATGAGGACTTGAATAGACATTTTTCCAAAGAAGACATACAGATGACTAATGTGCACATGAAAAGATGCTCAAAACTATAAGACACTGACGAAACAAATTAAAGATGATACAAATAGATGGAGAGATATACCATGTTCCTGGACTGGAAGAATCAACATTGTGAAAATGACTTTACTACCCAAAGCAATCTACAGATTCAATGCAACACCTATCAAACCACCACTGGCGTTTTTTTACAGAATTAGAACAAAAAATTTCACAATTTGTATGAAACACAAAAGACCCCGAATAACCAAAGCAATCTTGAGAAAGAAAAATGGAGCTGGAGGAATCAGACTCCCTGACTTCCAACTATACAACAAAGCTACAGTAATCAAGACAGTATGGTACTGGCACAAAAACAGAAATATAGATCAATGGAACAGGATAGAAAGCCCAGAGAGAAACCCACACACATATGGTCACCTTATTTTTGATAAAGGAGGCAAGAATATACAATGGAGAAAAGACAGCCTCTTCAATAAGTGGTGCTGGGAAAACTGGACAGCTACATGTAAAAGAATGAAATTAGAACACTCCCTAACACCATACACAAAAATAAACTCAAAATGGATTAAAGATCTAAATGTAAGGCCAGACAGTATCAAACTCTTACAGGAAAACATAGGCAGAACACTCTATGACATAAATCACAGCAAGATCCTTTTTGACCCACCTCCTAGAGAAATGGAAATAAAAACAAACAAATGGAACCTAATGAAACTTAAAAGCTTTTGCACAGCAAAGGAAACCATAAACAAGACGAAAAGACAACCCTCAGAATGGGAGAAAATATTTGCAAGTGAAGCAAGTGACAAAGGATTAATCTCCAAACGTTACAAGCAGCTCATGCAGCTCAACATCAAAAACACAAACAACCCAATCCAAAAATGGGCAGAAGACCTAAACAGACATTTCTCCAAAGAAGATATACAGACTGCCAACAAACACATGAAAGAATGTTCATTATCATTAATCATTAGAGAAATGCAAATCAAAACTACAATGAGATATCATCTCACAGCAGTCAGAATGGCCATCATCAAAAAATCTATCAACAATAAATGCTGCAGAGGGTGTGGAGAAAAAGGAACCCTCTTGCACTGTTGGTGGGAATGTAAATTGATACAGCCACTATGGAGAACAGTATGGAGGTTCCTTCAAAAACTGAAAATAGAACTACCATACGATCCAGCAATCCCACTACTGGGCATATACCCTGAGAAAACCATAATCCAAAAAAAGTCATGTACCACAATGTTCACTGCAGCACTATTTACAACAGCCAGGATATGGAAGCAACCTAAGTGTCCATAGACAGATGAATGGATAAAGAAGATGTGGCACATATATACAGTGGAATATTACTCAGCCATAAAAAGAAATGAAATTGATTTATCTGTAGTGAGGCGGATGGACCTAGAGTCTGTCATACAGTGAAGTAAGTCAGAAAGAGAAAAACAAATACTGCATGCTAACACATATATATAGAATCTACAAAAAAAAAAAGGTCATGAAGAACCTAGGGGCAGGACGGGAATAAAGACACAGACCTACTAGAGAATGGACTTGAGGACACAGGAAGGGGGAAGGGTAAGCTGGGACAAAGTGAGAGAGTAGCACTGACATATGTACACTACCAAATGTAAAATAGCTAGCTAGTGGGAAGCAGCTGCATGGCACAGGGAGATCAGCTTGGTGCTTTGTGACCACCTAGAGGGGTGGGATAGGGAGTGTGGGAGGGAGGGAGATGTAAGAGGGAGGGGGTATGGGGATATATGTATATGTATAGTTGTTTCACTTTGTTATACTGCAGAAACCAACACACCACTGTAAAGCAATTATACTCCAATAAAGATGTTAAAAATAAAAAAAGAAAAGATGCTCAACATCGCTAATTATTAGAGAAATGCAAATCAGAACCACAATCAGGTATCACCTCACATCTGTCAGAATGGCCATCATCCGTAAGTCTACAAGTGGGGGACTTCCCTGGTGGTCCAGTGGTTAAAACTTCGTCTTCCAATGCATAGGGTGTGGGTTTGATCCCTGCTCGGGAAGCTAAAATCCATATGCCTCACGGCCAAAAATCCAAAACATAAAAAAACAGAAGCAATATTGTATCAAATTCAGTAGGACTTTAAAAATGGTCCACATCCAAAAAAAGCTTAAAAAAAAAAAGACAAGTAACAAATGCTGGAGAGGGTGTAGAGAAAAAGGAACCCTCCTACACTGTTGGTGGGAATGTAAATTGATACAGCCACTATGAGAACAGTATGGAGGGGTTCCCTAAAAAACTAAAAATAGAGCTACCATATGACCTAACAATTCCACTCCTGGGCATATATCCAGAAAAAAAAGAAAACACATACATACATATATGTGTGTGTGTGTGTCTGTGAGTGTGTATCCATATCCATACATACATATATACATACACATATGCACACAATGGAATATTACTCAGCCATAAGAACGATTGAAATAATGCCATTTGCAGCAATGTAGATGGACCCAGAGAGAATATTATGCTTAGTGAAATAAGTCAGACAGAGAGAGACAAATACTATATATCATATGTGGAATCCAAAAAATAATACAAATGAATGTATATTCAAAAAAGAAACAGGCTCACAGACACAGAAAACCAACTTGTGGTTACCAAAGAGGAGAGGGGAAGGGGGAGGGACAAATTAGGGGTATGGGATTAACAGATATAAACTACTGTATATAAAATAGATAAGTAACAAGGATATACTGTATAGCACAGGGAACTATACCCATTATCTTGTAATAACTTCTAATGGAATATAATCTACAAAAATAGTGAATCACTTTGCTGTACAACTGAAACTAACACAATATTATAAAGCAACTATACTTCAATTTAAAAAAAGGGATGAGGGATTGACATCTACACACTACTATATGTAAAAGAGATAACTAATAAGAACCTACTGTATAGCACAGGGAACTCTACCAATACTCTGTAATGACCTATTTGGGAATAGAATCTAAGAAAGAGTGGATATATGTATGTGTATAACCGATTCACTTTGCTGTACAGAAACTAACACGACACTGTAAATCAACTGTACTCCATAAAAATTAATTTAAAAAAATAAGAATAAAAAATGGGGATGAGGACTAATGTGGGAGACGGTCTCCCAGCATCCTCCTCTTGCTCCTTATGGTAATAAGCCCCCCTACTGTTAACCAGGCTCGTGGCCCCCCTGGTAAAGACTACATTTCCCCAGCTCCCTTGAAGCTGGGTAGCTCCTGTGACTAAGTGATATGATATGACTTAAAGTGATATGTCACCTTCGGGGGTCACTTTCTTAAAGACACAGCCAGTTGCACCACTGGCTGAGACATGGTAGCAAGTGGAGCTATCTGCGCCAGGAGTGGAGGAAGGGCAGAGCCAGCCCCCCAGCCCTTACTACTCACCTCTGCACTATGATCTGAGGACCACTGTACTTGGAGGTACCCTTGTCACCAAAAGATATTAAACCACATCATGATTAATTCCAGAAGGAAGCAGAGAACCCATCTTCTAGCCCTAACTCCAACCTTTAATTTGTTCGGGGCAAGCCTCTTAAACCTCCCCCCCTTCCACAGCTTCCTCCTTTATAAAGAAAGGGACAAAACTACCTGCTCAATCTTACTAATGAGAAGAATCAAATGCAATACTAAAGTATAAATGCTTTGGAAAGTTACATGAGGCGGCCTCTGAATGAAGATGATATAACTGTAATCCAGGCGCGACACGCTTGTGGAAAGTACTGCCCCAAAGGAAATTAGGTTTGAGTCATACCACAGTACTACAATTTTGGACCAGCTAAAATGGGAGTTCAGCATGGTGATGAAAATATTTTAAAATATACTGAATACTTACAGATATGATTTGTATGCACTGACTGCACAATTATGTCCATTAAAACTAGTGACACACCAGGAGAGAAAAGTGAGGCGGCCCTGTGTGGTGTAACGAGGACTAAACATGGTTCTAGGCCCCTCTCACCAGGTCAGGGCAGGACATTCCTGGGAAGGAAGGCAGGGTCCTGAGGTTTCTCCTAGTCAGGGCCACTGCCAGCCCTTATGGCCCCTCGGGGGCATTTTAGAAATAGGCTTGGCTTGCTCGGTTGCTTTCATGACAAACAGAAAAAGGCAACCCCTTCCTCCAGGCGGACCCACCTCCACGGCCTTGGGTTGGAGAGTGGGCTACCTTTCAGTGGGTTCACCCATGGGGCCCTTTTGCCAAAGAAACACCCTACAACTGTACACAGGGCCCTGTCGCAAATTTAAAGTGCGTATGGCATCGTTAATAAAGGTAGTTGTACCTAATGTTTCCTGGGGATCCCAATTCTGGAGGGAATCCACTACCTGTCACTAAATCTGCCAGAATTCCTTCATTGGAAACTGAGGTATACTCCATTTCAAAGAAGAATAGCTTCTTTGAAATGGAATAAAGTGAACACTTTTTCCCATCTCCCTTCCGTGTGCTAGGGGGGAAAAAGGAAAGCTGCAAGCATTACAAAAAGACAGGTTGGAGGTGAAGGCTTACCGTCCAGTACTCCAAGCAGAGTGAACACTGAATGAAAAGGCTACAAGACAATGGCCAAGCATCAAAGTATTTGCAAGAACAATGATGCGACCTTCAATTAAATTCTTTTGCTTAAACTAATCTTTCAGTTCTTGTAATGTTCTCAAGTGAAATCCATTTACGACTCCCAAAACAAAGCCAACAGACACCTAGAGTTTTGCTTAAGGGACCTAAACGGTGAATGGAGAATAGGCACAGCGCAGCCATCTCTCCCAGAAACACAGTCCTCTCTCACTGCCCCCTCTCCCTCCGCAAGGCCCCCATCTCGGCCCTCCTAACTCCCTGAGCCTCCTCCCACTTCAGGGCCTTCCAGCAAGGTGCCCCTCCCCTCAAAGGGCTAATCCTCTGGATCCCCGGATCAGCTGCCAGTATCACCTCCTCAGAGAGGCCTTCCCTCCCACCTAAACTGCTTTTCCTGTCATTCTCTTTCATTGCCCCCGTGCTTTGTTTCTCTCTCCACTGCAATGTATAAATTTGTTTCCTGCAGTATTTATGTATTTATTCCCTGCTCCCTTAGAGACGTAAACACAATAAGCCAAGAATCATTTTGGTTTTGCTTATCGTTTTATACCCAGCTCAGTGACAGTCACCAAGTATGTATCCACGGAAGGAACAGAGGCTGCAAGAGACCTGAGAATGAAAAGGACAGTGATGGGCCCAGCCCTAGAGATTGAAGTCAAACAGCTCAGGGCTGAGCCCCTTTTTAAGTTCCACAGGTGACTGAGATGCACAATGCCCTACTGAGTGAGAGGAGTACTAACCTGACATTTTCCTGGCAAAATAGGATACTGAAATACCAAGTCAATTGCTCTATTTGAAAGAAGTCTGAAGAAAAATTTACAGTAATGCAACAATTTCTGATAAGCACAATGTGACCAGAAAGCAGCAGGCTTACACAAGTGGTGCCTATGCTCTACTCTCTTGTACTATTTCCAGACATGTTGACTACACCACAAATGACTGTAATAAAACCTACCCAGGATATTATAGTTTCCACAAGCACACTGAAAACCTATTTTGTGAATGAACAAGAATCCACATCTACTGGTTAATTTAGTTCTTACAACCATTTTGCCCATAAATAACCCTGCGCTCCCTAAGCATGCAAATGTGTCTCTGCAAAACACCAAGGCCCAAAATCCCTTCCTTCATAACGCAACAAGGTCCCAGACTCCTTACCTCAACGTCTGTTAACATGCCAATTTTTCCCCATAAAATTTTCTAGTTCTAGTCCCTACTATAGACATCAAAGCTTTGGTGTAACAACAACAAAAATGGTGACTGATGCAATCCAGTCCTGCCTACGGTATCCCGTGGTGATCGTTACAACATAAATCATTACAGGTTGATAAAGAGAAATGGGGGTGGGGAGGCAGACTTAGGAATTTAAAATGCACAGTCACTATTACTACTAAATACCAGGTTGTCATTTCAGAGTTCCCTCCAACAATGACTCAAGCTGCATTTTTACATTGCTTTCCAATTTTTTAAAAAAATATAAATTTAATTATTTATTTTTGGCTGTACTGGGTCTTTGTTGCTGCGTGCGGGCCTTCTCTAGTTGCATTGAGCAGGGGCTATTCTTCGTTGCGGTGCGCGGGTCTCTCTTCGTCGCAGAGCATGGGCTCTAGGTGCACGGGCCTCAGCAGTTGTGGCTCACGGGCTCACTAGTTGTGGCTCGCGGGCTCTAGAGCACAGGCTCAGTAGTTGTGGCACATGGGCTGAGTTGCTCCGCAGCACGTGGGATCTTCCCAGACCAGGGATCAAACCCGTGTCCCCTTCATTGGCAGGCGGATTCTTAACCACTGCGCCACCAGGGAAGTCTCTGCCTAACAATTTCATCCCTCCCTAAGCACAACAGATTATCACTTCCAGCCTTCATCTAGCTGACTAAATGGCCCCTTGCATCTCTTTATCCCCTTTTTATTTCTGGAACTGTTTTTCTCATCGAGCCATTCACTCTGAAATTTTACCAAAACAACTGCCAACTGCCTGAACAATTACTTCATTTTTAAGAAAGTATTTTAGCAGTGGCTCGATATCTCAAAGCACGAATGAGTTTTACAGCCTTCAGTTTCCAGAAGTCATTTGGTGTCATTCATCTGTAGTTTACAAGAGGAGATGCAGAGAAATGAGCTGAACTGCCTAAAACTTTAGGAATCTCCTGCCTAAATCAGAGTTCTGCAGAGGGCCTTATTCTTCAGTCTTAGAAGTCAGACTCCCAGGTTCCTCATCTTCAGTTCAGTCATGAGCCTGCCACACCCACAGCACTTTCTGAGGGAAAAGGTCCCAGGCTGGTCCATGTACCCAGGAGGCAAAGTTTTCTGTATCAGGTGATGGCCCTGCTCCCAGCTGATTGGACCAGAAGTGAGCATGTGACCCAGGACAGCCAATGTGAAGACAGTTCAGCA
>NW_006790551.1:2431342-2432777 GCF_000442215.2 Lipotes vexillifer
CTTTCAGAGTCAAGAGGATGGAGCGAGGCTCAACTGTTAACGCTCCCAGTTTCTTTAAAAATAAAGAGATGACAAGACATTTTAATGCCTACATTGAATAAATTAACATTTCTAACACCCAAACACTTCTGACTAATTATGCTCTTCATAAGACAGTTACGGGATTTATAAAACACATTAATTCATAGGGCACTACAGGCAAAATGACTATTAATGAGAAACAAATTTAAATTTGGATGATGAATGCCATCTTCTTTCAATCTTGCCAGTTTGTGACTGAATGTATAAGTTCCTGCGGAGGTAACACTAAAGGGATAAATTTGAGGCCCTTCACGAATGTGAAGCCCCAGCTCAACGGCCTTGCAGCCAACCACCACCACCATCCTCCCTGACCCCCCCCCCCCCGCGCCTGGAGGCCTCTCTCCCCGCCGCTGGCAGCTTGTGGGGGGCGGGGGGCCTGCCTCTGCTCTCCTCTGAGCCCGGAGGCCAGTGTGTGCTGGGGCAGTGGCGGCCTGCTGGGGATGAACCCCCATAGCTCTGGAGTTCTCAGGGGCTCCAGGGACCCCTCCTCTGGGCCACCACACTTCAGAGCCCATCCTCACCACCAGCAGGTGAAGAGGGGCACAGGAGGGAACGCCCAACACAGGCCTGGGGCAGGGGAGATGGGGGAGGAATCTAGGCCAAGACCCGGTCTGCCTTGGAAACCCCCCCCCCCCCGCCACACACACACACACACGCTGAGGCCCCCATGACCAGCAACGGAGGACAACGCATTTAAGTCAAAGTTCTCCTTACACGGAGATGCTGGTAATTAGCAAGACGCACCATAAGTCATCCCAGCAGGTTTCAAGGAGGAAACGTTAGTCACAAACCCCTGCTGATGACATCCCCAATGCTGCCTTGGGTCTAAAACAACCTGTCAGCCCAGTACTGTAACACCGTTTATACCCTTAGACAGTCCTGAGAGTCCCACCTCCCTTGCCACATGTAACCTGTATGATAACCCAGGTGCCTTGGGACCAAGAGAGCCTAATGCCACAGCTTTTCTGAAAACCCTTGAGAGGCTGCCCCTTTGCAAAATTTACACAAGCTGGAAAACCTCAGTGGGCAAACAGAACACGGTGTTTTTCCATTTCACTTAGCAGATCATCCCCACCTTTATGGTTTTCTTGCCCTTTCCTTCTAATCATTTTGCTCTCAATCCCCCAGCTTCTCTCTTCACTAAGAAAGTCCAGTGTGTAACTCTTGCTATTTCCGGATTCTCAGATGCAGAGATTTCCTAACAGTGTTTCTAGGGAAAAGAAAAACACTACGTTAAATATACTCACCGGAATTTCAGACATTTTTTTTTTTTTTTTACAGTTAATGTCTTAGAATGAAGAAAATAAGGTAAGTGTGTCTATTTCAGTTAGGGAGAAGGGGTGGAATTAAAGCA
>NW_006790551.1:2432787-2440910 GCF_000442215.2 Lipotes vexillifer
GAATGACCAAATCTGGCTGGCAGCAGAGTCCTAGGAAATGTCACGCAGGGCATTTGAGGGCTGCAGCAAGGTAAGAAGTAAAACAATGAGAATCAAAAGGAAGCAAGACAAAGACCTTGGAACTCTAGACAATGCGCATGCAATCTCTAGAGAATGTTTCCCATTTCCCAGAGCCCTGCACAAGAACTTGATCCAAACACTAGGTAGATTTGCAAGGCCTTTCTGGTTGCACTTTTCCCTCACAATGGTTTCTTAGTTCCACATTAACCCAACCCACTTAGCTCTTGCTTCTCTTGCATTCCATAGAATCTACGTCCCTCCTCAGAACTGTACCTCTGCTTTCCTCTTACAAATTAAAACCCCAGAGAAAAAAAGGAATTGTGGAGGAGGAAGAGGTAACAAGTGACGTCTCATGAAGAGCAGCACTTCCAGGGCCTGAGCCCAGCGCCTGAGAAGCAGCCCATGTTTACATAGACCATACGGAAGAGGAAACCCAAGGCTACTGGAATTGGCTCTACCTTGAGATAATTCTTTGAAACATGGGTGACGACATTTCAGAACCTAATGGGTCAGGGAAGAATTTATTGTGAAGCATCTTTACCTAAGGTCACTCTGGCAAGCGCTGATAAAGAAATTAGCTGGATGTGATGCCCAAGAGACACTGGGGATGTCGAGATGAACCAAGTACTGCCTCGGTCCTCATGGGGTCCAGATGCACAGTCTCAGACAGGTGGTGAAACCTTTCAGGGCCTCAGTCCTCTCTCAACATGATAGGGTTGATCAGATGGCCTCTACTGCCATTGCCATAAGACACCTCTATAATTCTATACCATGCTTTCTATACTTTACCTCCCCAATGGCAATTTTGATCAGTATTGTCCCAACAACAAATGGGAAGAGATCATTTCCAGGCTGCAGAAAGAGAGAAAATCTGAGGCATGGACTCTACACTACCAAATGTAAGGTAGACAGCTAGTGGGAAGCAGCCGCATAGCCCAGGGAGATCAGCTCGGTTGCTATGTGACCGCCTGCAGGGGTAGGATACGGAGGGTGGGAGGGAGGGAAGAGATATGGAAACATATGTATATGTATAACTGATTCACTTTGTTATAAAGCAGAAACTAACACACCATTGTAAAGCAATTATACTCTAATAAAGATGTTAAAAAAAAAAAAAGATAATGATACAGACTTTAATTTCCAAACTCTTAAATACTAGATATGGGGAAGGACCACCTGAATCTTTAAGGAAGAATTAAAGAGCAAAAGAAAAGGTGTATGTTTCACTTTGTACCAAAGTATTCAAAGAAGCAAATACCAAAATATATGGATACATGAAATGATTTAATCAGAGTTGGGCATTAAAGGTCATCTCATACCTATGACTTCATCTAGTCTGGCCTCTTCATTTTATAGATAAAGTTAGGCACAGAAAGATTAAGTAATTTTCCCAAGGCCACCCAGCCAGTGAAAGGCAGGCCAAATACTAGAACCTAGCCAAGAATGATCTAATCATTCCAAAAAGGTATCAGAGGATGCTAGCAGAGTCTGGGATAAGCTCCTAGTCTCTGGAGGCTAATGTCAAAGAGGACAGCCAAGCCCTCCCACAAAGCACCGCTTACTGTTCCGCACAAGCCAGAACACTGGGCTGATTGGTGCAGGACACATATATCTTTGGCTCCCATATTCACACATCTCCATCTGTGCCAAAAGTGGCCCAAGTCCCATAAGGCCCAGTAGTTGACACTCCTTCCAAAACAGGCCAACAGCTCCCGAGTGGTTATGACCTTCTCTGGTTCCAGGCTGTGTTTCCCACCTCATCGCTGCTATCACACCACATACAATGACCTCACCAAACCTCAGGAAGCCAGTACTGCCGTGCCAGCCCCCCACCTTAGCGGCAGCAGCTGCCCAAAGACATCACCCTAGGCCCTCACTTGCTGTTCTGGCAATCGGGACTGTATCTGTGCCTGTTCGGGGTCTAGCCCATCGTTTTCAAAGCTTAGAGCTGGATAGGCCCCAGATATCCAAGAAACCATCTGTTACAAAACCCTCCCTCCTCCAACTTCACTTCAAAACACACCACAGCATCTCCCACCGTCCCTGGTTACGCAAGCAGGAATTAGCGAGAGCCTTTTGAACCGAGGGTGTGGACCTCTCACAGGCGACCTTGGAGAGGACACCACCCACGCTGACCTTGTCCAGAAACAAGGGAGCCACCAGTTTTACATCAGACATTCTGAAACAAACACCTTCATGTACTCTGTCTGGCAGCATTAACCACAGTAGATGCTAGAAAAACACGTTCAATTTGCTAAGTCCTAGAATTTGAACCATGTCTCCATTTCAATTTACATTTATTTTTCTTTAATAGTCACTTTTCAAAGCAAAAGTCACAAGTATTAAAGACAAGGTAGGAACGATCACACTAATAATACACTAATATCTCAGACCTAAAACAGCAAAAACTTAACTTTCCGATTAAGAGCAAAACCAGAATGAGATTGAGCATTCTTTGAAAGCCACTCCAATCGTATTACATTTAAATTCCAAGTAAACCCCAAGCAGTTACATTTGTATAATCATAGTCATAATAACATTGAGCATTCACTACGTGCCAGATTGCACTAGGATCTTTTTATGTATGATCTCACTGAATTTTTCTAACAGCTCTATTATCATCTCCCGCATTTTTTAAGTGAAGGAGGCATATGGAGGGTAACTAACTTGCCAAACGTCACATCAATAGAACGCAGCAGGGTCATGGTTCAAACCTAGTTCCTTGTGACTCCAAAGCTGGTGTTCTTAACTTTCCTCCACTCGGACTTGGGGTCTTTGGTGTGTAGGGGCAAAAACTAAAACTGCATTTTAATTTATTGAACCACATCCCTCTGCATTTTAAGAGGTTCTGTGTAAATGACTGCCCTGAAAATTTTTATAGGCAAGGAAGGGAAATTGGCACTCTTCCACCAAGTCTGTAGCACAGATGTCAAGCAGCTGTGCAGGAGCTGGGGGGACGAGTGACCTGTGTGCCTGACAAAGTTACATGGGCATCTGTCTCAGGCTTGAAATTTTTAAAAGAAATGAGAAGCCAAGGAGACGCAAGGGAGACTCATTCTAAATTCTGCAGAGTGTTAAATAAACATGATCGGCCCCATACGGCTCTGATAGGCAGTCGGTTAAAAATAAAAAAATAAGAAACCGTATCCCTTACTAACCTTCCCTTCTTCCCCTAATGAGCACAGAAATCCATGAACACACACACAAACCCTATTAATATTAGCCTATTTAAACCTTAAATGTTTAATTCTCTTTATTCTCTTTGGGGGGATTCATTCGACAAACATTTGGCTTCACTTATACATCTGTTGCTATGTTTTACTGCAGGCATCAATATGACTTTCTCCCGGGTAGCAGCTCTCAGACAATATCGATAGTCACAAGGCAGCCACAGATTTACTGCTGAACAACTCAGATCAGAAGGATGGAACAATAAAGCTACAGGCCACTGGGCATACTTACTGGTGATGAGCCTCACGTGCTTGTGATGTTTCCGATCTAAGCCAATGTCTTTCCTTGCTCTCTACCTTTTCTAATTCTTCACAGTTGACTTTCATTTCATAGTCTTACCAAGCACCTGTTCTGTGCTGTCTGCAGTGTTAGAGGCTGGGAATATTATGGTGAGTGAAATAAGCTTATTGCCTAGTTGGAAAGGCAGAAATTAACCAAATAAGAACACAAAGGAGTGAGTGATTTACAAAGGAGCGCTGCGAAGGAACACAGATCGGTGAGTACCGTGCCAGCCTTTACACACAGCTGCAGATTCCGATACTCCTCCCACTGAGAGGGGAGGTCTGTGTCCCCTCCTCGTGAATCTGGGTAGGCTCTGACAGCTTCAATCGTTAGAGTGGGGTGGAAACGATGCTATGGAACTTCCAAAGCAAGGTCACAGAAGTCATGTTGCTTCTTGCTCCTTTTTATTTAACGCCCAGTCTTGGAGCCCTGAGCTGCCCTGTAAGCAGTCTGACTATCCCGAGGACACCCTGCTGTGAGGAGGTCTAAGCCACATGAAGGAACCCTGGGTAGGAGCTCTGGTTAACAGTCCCAGCCAAGCTGGGTCTTTGAGTCGCCCCAGTCCAGGCCCCAGACACACGAGTGGAGATGCGCCCAGGTTATTGCAGCCCCCAGCTGCTCAAATCTTCCCAGCCGAGGCATGTCTTCCCAGAGGAGAAAAAAGCCCTCTTCAGTGTGTCCGAGGTCCTGGCCCACAGAATCCAAGAGCATAACAGAATGGTTGTTTAACACCAGGAAGTTTTGGAGTGCTTTGCTACCCAGTGGTAGACAACCCAATCAAAGGTAGTGTCTATAATAAAAGAGCCTGCCTTATCCTGGCAAGTCATACAAGCACTCTCGATGAAAGTAACACTGGAGCTGAGAGTTGAAGGGTGAAAAGGCTTCCAACAAACAGAAGGGGAGGGGATGGTCCAAAAGGAATAAAAGTAGGTTGTAGCACAGGCCCTGCGGTCAGAGGAAGCATGGCTGGCACAGGAAAAAAGCCAGCTGGCCAGAGCACAGAGGGAGAAGAGAGCAAAAGGCTGGCGAGCTAGGCAGGAGCCAGACGGTGTTCAGGGCTCTGGTCTCTTACTTGTCAGCCGTTAGAAGTTCCTGAAGGGTTAGGTTTTTGGTTTTTTATAATTGAGGCCAAATTCACATAACATAAAAGGCACTTTTATGGTTGAATTATGTCTCCCCAAAATGCATACGAAGTCAAAACCAGAACTTCAAAATGTGACCTTATTTGGAAATAGGGTCACAGTAGATATAAGTAGTTAAGATGAGGTACTTAAGGTAAGTCCTAATCCAATAGGACTGTGTCCTTATAAAAAGGGAACATTTGGACCCAGACAAGCACACAGGGAGAATGTCACGTGAAGATGAACGCAGAGATTGGCGTGATGGGTCTAGGAGCCAAGGAATGCCAAGGACTGCCAGCAAACACCAGAAGACAGGGGAGAGGCATGGACAGAGGAAACTGCCAACCTGGATCTCAGACGTGTGGCCTCCAGAACTGAGACAATAGATGCCTGCTTTTTACATCACCCAGCTTGTGGTACTCTGTTACAGCAGCCCTGGGGAACTAATATAATCACCATTTTAAACCACTTTAAAGTGTGTGATTCAGTGATTTTTAGTATCTTCAAAATATAGTGCAACAACTACTGCTATCCAATCCCAGAACATTTTCATACTGGAAAGGAAATCCTGTTCCCTTCTGTCCCCAGCCGTGGCAACCATTAATCTCCTTTCTGTCGCTGTGGATTTGCCTCTTCTGGACATTTCATATAAATGGCATCATACAGGGGCTTCCCTGGTGGCGCAGTGGTTGAGAATCTGCCTGCTAATGCAGGGGACACAGGTTCGAGCCCTGGTCTTGGAGGATCCCACATGCCACGGAGCAACTAGGCCTGTGAGCCACAACTACTGAGCCTGCGCATCTGGAGCCTGTGCTCTGCAACAAGAGAGGCCGCGATAGTGAGAGGTCCGCGCACCGTGATGAAGAGTGGCCCCCGCTTGCCACAACTAGAGAAAGCCCTCGCACAGAAATGAAGACCCAACACAGCAAAAATAAATTAATTAATTAATAAACTCCTACCCCCAACATCTTCTTTTAAAAAAAAAAAGGCATCATACAACATGTGGTCTTTAGTGTCTTCTTTCACAAGAAAGATGTTTTCAAGGTTCACCCATGTTGTAGCATGCATCAGTACTTCATTTCTCTATATAGCAGATTAATATTCCATTGTATGTATTTTATTTATCCATTCATTACTTGATGGACATTTGAATTGTTTCCATTTTTTGGCTATTATGTATAACAGTGCTATTGAACATTCCTAGACACATTTTATATGAAGATCAGTTTTCAGTTCTCTGGGGCATATACCTAGGAGTGGAATTGCTGAGTCATATGGCAACTCTATGTTTAACTTTCTGAGGAACGACCAAAGTGTCCTCCACAGTGGCTACACCATTTTCATTGCCACCAGCGATGTCTTAGGGTTCCCTGAAAAGTTTTAAGCAAAAGGGATAAACATCAGAACTGTGCTTTGAAAAAATAGGAATCAGCTTTTCTGAAAGAATGTGAGTTGATTTGGTGCTGCTGGGTCTGACATGCCTTTTAAAACATTCAAGTGGAAACGTCAGGTAGGAGAGGCTTAGACAAGAGGTCAGTCAGATCTGAGTTAAAATTCGAGACTCAGCAGCCTAGAGCATGGACAAGATTCCTCAAGAGAAAATACAGAACGTAGAAAAAGAGAAGCTTGGTCTGATCTTTTAGGAGCTCCAAATGAATGGTGGGAGAGAGGAAAATTGAGTCTGAAAAAGGAGCATGATAAATCGGATGGAACGCAACTGTAAAACTGCTAGATTAAGAAAGAGGAAGGAGACAAAAGACAAAACAAACAAACCACCAAAAGAAAAAAGAAAGAAAAAAAAAAGACAAAATTGTAATAAGAAACAGAAGATCTGCAAAGAGACTAAATCCTGATACTTTAAGAATCAGATAAATACCATTTTACATTTTACTTCTTCCTACATTTTTCCTTTTTTCCCCCTTTTTTTGGGGAAAGGGGAGCGTGGTGGAGAGGAAGCAGTCTAGTTCCCTCAGTCTTAATGTTGTGAGAGGTTAAACTACTTGACCTTTTATCAGAACTGGTGAATAAATGCTTTTCAGTCTGGACATCAAACCTAATTTAAAATAGACCTCCTGTAAGGGAGCTGTGGAAAGAATCTGGTTACATACTTAACAAGTTCCTATTTCATCAAAGCATCTGCAAGCCAGGGAAGACAGTCACACACCACTTCAAAGTAAGAAATCCACAGAGGTTATTAAAGTGGGAGAAAAATCATTCCCCTACACACTCTCCCTGCCGAAGTACGTATTTAATGACAGAGGCAAATCAAAAGATGAGAATCCTAAGAACAAACCTATAATAACATCTTCTGTCCCATTTCAAAATTATAGTTTAGATTATTTTGTTCCTCAAAAGCCATACCCAGAGATTATAAAGCTCTCTTGCAGCTAATCCTTTCAGGCCTACATTGCAAGGAATTGAATTTTAACTTTGTAACTAGGTGAACAAAGGACTTTTGGGGCTAAATAAACATTGCCTTTAGAGGAGCAAAGGAAAGAGTCTCTGCCGAGTCCACGGCCCTCTTTGGATACATGTGAATAACAGGCCTGTGCCCTAGGTTAGCTACACCTTTTGGTGACCTGCAACACTAATACAAAATCGGGGAATGTAAAATTGCATTATACTGAATTACTTTACTTGAATAAAACACACAATTCCCATGTTTACTCTATATTCACATCCTTTGAAAGATTTAATGTTATCGATTGATAGAAGAGGTGTCCTCCCAGGGTAAGTTTGGAAACTAGCTATTTAAGATAAGTCCACATCAGGCAGAAATCCAACTGACATTAGGACCTAGAAGATATCTTCTTTTGCTTTATATGAAAACAATTTAATTCGTTCCAGTTACATTAGAAAAATGAATCACATTGGAAAAAGTAATAAAATCACTGCCAGTATTAGCCACAGTCAGCCACATATGCTGGTATTAGCGCCTGGTACTTGACATGTGTTATTCCAAAGGTATCATTATCCCTGTTTTACAGACAAAGGTCCGGAAGTGCAGAAACTCCAAATCTTGCCTCTGGTAACACAGAACTGAAATACAAACTTTTTTTTTTTGTAAACCAGAATACAACTGCCCCTACCACACTAGGCCTTCAAAGACCTGTTGTGGGAATTTTCAGAATGTTATTGCTAAGTGCAAATAGAACTCCTGCATGACAATGAGAAAATAAAGTCAAAAATGAAAGATGGTGATCTTCCAGAGGAAAAAATAATGACTTAATACTTATTTAATGGGCTTCCCTGGTGGCGCAGAGGTCGAGAGTCCGCCTGCCGATGCAGGGAACACGGGTTCGTGCCCCGGTCCGGGAAGATCCCACATGCCGTGGAGCGACTGGCCCTGTGAGCCATGGCCACTGGGCCTGCGTGTCCGGAGCCTGTGCTCTGCAATGGGAGAGGCCACAACAGTGAGAGGCCCGCGTA
>NW_006790551.1:2441106-2444838 GCF_000442215.2 Lipotes vexillifer
GGGCCCCCCAAAGACAAAAAAAAAAAAAAAAAAATATATATATATATATATATATATATATATATATACTTATTTAATAAAGTAATATTTTATTACTAAGAGTTCTACAAGAAGTTGGTACATGATTTAAGTTTTGTTGTTGCTGTTGGGAGGTATAAGCATTTTAGATATGCGGAGTAATTTTCATGTTGTTTTAGATGTGGGAAGTAATGAAACAGCCAACGTGTTATCAAACACCATTTCCCACAGTACCTAAGGAAAAGGCCTCTGATGCCCCTAGTTCAGAGAATCAGTTTGATGTTGGTACTTAGACTATAAAAGAGCAGTAACTAATGCTAATTAGTACTTAATGGGGTAGAGCCACAAATATTAACTCATTCATTAATTCTCACCACATGTCCCTGAAGCAAGTATGAATATCCCTCTTTCAGAGAGGGAAAAAAAACAATGTTACAAAAACGATGGCAACCTACGTCCAGGAAAGTGTCCTCCCAAATACAAAAGACAAACACTACACTGAAGGCTTTAAATTCTTCATATATACAGAGGCGTGGATGAGCATCTTTTTAGACACAATAACTACACTCATCCCCAAACAACAGTGACTGAAAATCTGTGGTATTCCAAAAGGCAAAATATGATTTGAAAGCACTGAAATATAATAATAGTAATAATAATAGAGGGTGGAGGAAAAACGTTAATAATTGTTGAATGCATACAGTCTGCCTGACACCATTTCATTCTGCGTACCTTGTGAGGACTAACAGTTAATGTCCATTATGAGCTTGTGAGGCCGGTACTGTTACTTTCCTCCTGGATCTGGCAGTTGGCCAGAGTCACACTGAGAGTTCAGAGCAGGATTCAGAGCTAGTCCGGCTCCAAAGTCCATGCTCTTGACCACGACACTCTACAGTTAAACAAGGCACACCTTGTTTTCAAGTTCAACCTGGGATTAACCACACAAGATTGAACTTATTTCACCAAGGAGAGGAAACAAAAATCCCTTAATGCTTTGCACTCAACCCTGTTTCCAGGGCTCTTTCTGACACACGTCCCGTGGATCTCTGGTACGATAAAATGCCAAGCCAGATCTGGTCCACTCCAGCTCTAAAACACTCATTTGTATCAAAAATACTCATTCACACTTTAATGGCTTCATCCAACCTACTACTCCCTGAATACAATCTCCTCTTGAATACATTTAATAGCTTCTTTGTGAATGAATCCATTAGCACAATTTATTCATTCCTTCTGAAACCCTGTGTTTGGAGGCAGAAAAATAGCTTGTTGGAATATTATGTTTATTTCATACAATACACATCTTCTCTTAAAAGAAAAAAATAGCCTTACCTAGTTAGATCTTTACATACCAGATAAGTCCTAAGAGGAAACTTATACTACCACATATAATTTTTTGGAGTAATATGTTTATAAGAAATAAATCAATAAGAGTGGAAACACTTCATATCTAAGTGTCTCTAAAGGATATTCCATAAACCAATTATTCACTCAATCCAAAATCACTTGTTACTCTGTTTATCAGCCTGTGGTTCAAGGAGCATCCACATGACAATCACCTGGAGGCTGCTGTTAACACAGGTGAGGGCTAATGAGTTCTATTCCTGGTGAAGAACTCTGTGCCACCCACAAACAGCGCACACAAGTCTTAGGTACCCTAAAGCTTGAGAACCACGGTCCTCTATGGCACATCGACAGGATTCAAACAACTATGCACAGAGCTTATCTCAGCCCCTTAATCGCTCTCCCTGGTTCTACCCTCTCCCTATCCCCACACACCTGCTATTCTCTATAAACAGAGGCCTCCTTTTAAAGGTCAGGTCATGTCGTGTCTCTGCTCAAAATTCCCCAAGTGCTTCTCATCCCCTTCATGGCCACAGCTCTGAATGATCTCCAGCTTTGTCTTTCTGACCCCTTTCCCACCACGCTCCCCTCCCCTTGGCCAGTCACTGACCTGCTTCCTCTCACACCTGGCCACCTGAGGCGGAGCCTCTGTGCCCTGCAGGTTCCCTCTGCCCAGACTGCTCTCCTGCAGGTACCTGCACGGCCTGTCACCTCACTTCCTAGGGAGTCTTGCTCCAGCATCACCTGGCCACCCTATCAAGGACCACTCCCCCCATGCCCACACGTATTCTTTCCTGATTGTATCCCCTTTAGCACTTAACCAGTAACTGAAATACTTACCAATTTACAATACTGCTGTATCTTTATTAGTTGTCTGTTACCCTCGCTAAAATGTAAGCTTCAAAAGAAGCAGGGATTTTTTTTCCAATCTCTTTTGTTCTTAAATGTAACCCATTTGGCAGAAGTCAAAAAGTACTCATTGAAAGAATGAATGAATATCATAAATGCTTGAATAAAGGTATCAATGGAGTGTTGTAGGAATCTAGAGGAGACAACCAATTCCGCATGGCAACAGCCCACCTCCTCTCACAGAAGGTAACACAAGCTGGGTTTTGAAGGAAGAACGGAGAACACCCTCTAAGAAAAGGAAGGATATTCTACATGGCAACTGGCCTGCAATCTTCAAAAACGTCAATGTAGGGCTTCCCTAGTGGCACAGTGGTTAAGAATCCGCCTGCCAATGCAGGGGGTGTGGGTTCGAGCCCTGGTCCAGGAAGATCCCACATGCCATGGAGCAACTAAGCCCGTGGGCCACAACTACTGAGCCCGCGTGCCATAACTACTGAAGCCCACAAGCCTAGAGCCCATGCTCTGCAACGAGAAGCCACCGCAATGAGCCCACACACTGCAACGAAGAGCAGCCCTAGCTCACTGCAACCAGAGCAAAGTCCACGCACAGCAATGAAGACCCAACGCAGCCAAAAATAAATACAATAAGTAAATAAAAAATTGAAAAAGAAAAAAAAGTCAATGTCATGAAAGACAAGGAAAGAACAAGGAACTCTTCGAGACTGAAGGAGACTAGAAAGATGTGACAGCTGGGTGTGGTGCTTGATTCTGAATTGGATCCTTTCGCTCTAAGGACATTATTGGGAAAACCAGAGAAACCTGGAGTCCATCGTTAAAGGTATATATAGCAGTTCTTTTTTAGTATTCTTGCAACTTTCCTATAGGTTTGAAATTGTTTCAAAAGAAGAAAAATGGTGGGAGGGGGAGGCTAGGAAAACACAAAAGGAACCAGAATTATATGAGTAAGTGTAATGCATTAAATAATCTGTGAATTAAATGCCCAATGAATAAAATACGAGGAAAAAGGACTACTTGTTCCAAATGTTTCTTTTCCCCTTGCTCCCCCATTCCTCCAAGAAAAACTTTGGGCCTATATCATCTTGGCTTAGAGTCAGGCCAAATATGGTCATTTTTCTTTAAGCGTAACACAGATAAACCCCCTGGATTACAGTGGAAACACAGCATGCAGCAGGACATCTGTCTGTATAAACTCTGTAGTAAATGACATCTCTCTTCTCCCTACAGAGCAGAGGCTTGATCCCCATGAATTGTTGTAACTCAAAACATACTTTTTACATAAAAATAATGATGGGATTGGAAATAGAAAAAGTAAATCTTTGGACTGGATTGCTGTTGTGAGCCAAAGAGAATGATTAAATATAAAACGGGGGAGGGGGGGTCAGGAATAGCACTGGGATATAAAGAAACAGATTGACATAGATTTTTTTTTTTTTTTGAAACTGGAAGTTCCAGGCAACATGCCTAGAATTTAGACACCAGTATTAAGGACTGAACGCTCTT
>NW_006790551.1:2444880-2445823 GCF_000442215.2 Lipotes vexillifer
CGCTCTTCCAAGCGGCTACAGCTCCTGTGACAGGTCAAATATCATTACAGCAAACACCACACCACAGCCAATTTCTGAGTAACCCAAAGCATACCTAACTAATGACTTCCTTAACTCAAGCAGTGTATGATAGCTAACAGCGTTCCCCATTTTAAACACATTAGTACAAACACACAAAAGAAATACACTGACTATACAAAGGACTCACCAGAAGTTCCCTGATCTTCCATAATAAGGTACAAGTCTATTTTAAAAGACAGAAAAGCAATGAAATTAGTTTACAAACAATTTCTCAGGGATGCAGCTATGCACTGTACGACCAAAACACCAACAGGCAAGTGAAAGCAGAAGTTCAGTGCCACAGCAAGGGTCTGTGGAGACATGCAGAGCCCCTTCCAAGTTCCCTACTCTCCTCTGTATGTGGAGTCCACCATGCTCTCTGGGATTGGTTGGTTCTGATTTAAATTTTCTTCCAAAGCAGTAACGTTGAGAAATTGCTTATTTAAAAAACACGAAGTTTCAACTGGTCCTGGGAAATGGTTAGATCTGGCAACACCGGCTCATATTCTCTGGTCAACCAACAGCTGGAGGAAAGCAGCTCCACCCACCCCGGGCAGAAGCATGGTTGACCCTTTACCACACTCCCACCTCTGACCTTCAATGGCTTGTCTTTTGCCTGGTCCCTCAAAGCAGAGGAATCTGCAACCCCAGCTTTGAAGAAATCCAGAACAACAACAGTGACGACAAAACACCCAACTTCAGAGGACACCAAAACTGAACTGTATCTTACACATTGTGCTCTAATAAGACTTCAGAGAGAAAGCATACGTTAATAACATTATGTATAATAAATTACACTCACATTCTTCCAAAGGCATTCTCACAAGCATCACTGGCAGAGGCAAAGTTTATCATTTGAAACCACTTTGCTGTGGAAGCAGGA
>NW_006790551.1:2445950-2451943 GCF_000442215.2 Lipotes vexillifer
GTGAAGTTGTTGTTTTAGAAGCCCTCTACATGAGTTCAAAACTAACCATCATAGTTATGTATATCTTACCACAAATTAGAAAAGAAAAAATTATAACCATCATAAACACAAACATACTGTCATGGAAACAATTTAACAAACATAATAGTCCTAAACTTTCAAAAGAATGACTATTTATTTACTATAAATTTATTTATTTATTTCTGGCTGCATTGGGTCTTTGTTGCTATGCACAGGCTTTCCTCTAGTTGCGGCGAGCGGGGGCTACTCTTCATTGCAGTGCGTGGGCTTCTCACTACGGTGGCTTCTCTTGTTGCAGAGCACGGGCTCTAGGCACTTGGGCTTCAGTAGTTGTGGCACACGGGCTTAGTTGCTCCATGGCATGAGGGATCTTCCCGGACCAGGGCTCGAACCCGTGTCCCCAGTATTGGCAGGCGGATTCTTAACCACTGCGCCACCAGGGACGTCCCAAGAATGACTATTTTAATTTCTTTCTGAATATTTCCCAACTTTCCAGTTGCATACTATATAAAATCAGAACATCTTTAGTACCAGAGGGATTGTCTGTGGGCACACAACCATGCCCACGGACAAGTCACACACTTCCTGTGCCCCAGTGCCCTCACCAGTACAATGTGAGGAACAGCACAGACACCTCATGGGGTCACTGGGAAGATTAAATGAGTTAATACACAAGCAGCACTTCAGAACAGTGCCTACCATGTCATAAGTGCCATGTAAGAATTAAAAAGAAACAATCACTACTGCCCGGCCTTGTATTACTTGACACAATGATCTAAATTACTGATAAGTTGTGTTCTCTTGTCGGAAGCATCCTCATCTCTGCCCTGGTCTGCAGAGTGAAACACTGTCTGTCTGATACAGTTTTCTACCCAAAGCACATTCCATTTTTATCAATTTAAGTTGCTGCCAAATCTCAAAAGTCATTAATAAACGTACTGATATCTCAAATGGTTTATGGTAAACCACTCTCAAAAGTATTTAACAGAAAAGAATTAGGTCTAAGCCAGTATCCAAGAGATAGAGATTTACTGAAACAATTATCAAGTTTGAAGAATAAAATCCCCAATGCAGTAAAAACGTAGCATTCAAAAAAAAAAAAAAGCCTCAATGCAGGAAAAGACAAGTACTATTCGAAGGTAGAGCCTGTAAGTGGATGAATGAATTAAAAAATAAATGAATGACCATGAATGAACATCAAACTGGTGACATGCTGCTGATCACAAACTTGTGCTATCCTTAAAAACAACAACAACAACAAAATACTGCTTATACTTAAGAGTCAATGCCAAACTGTTCTGTCATATTACAGAGCCAGGTAATAATGATGTATGAAAAGTACTCAACTGGCATTCCCTCAATGCTTCCCGTATGCACTGATGCATTTGTGCTTAACGTTGATGGCATGGCCCCCGCTCTGAATCTGAAATCTAGTTGGGGAACTAAACTAACAGAGACCAAGTTGTAACCTCTGAGTATCCACTGTAAGAGTTCTCAGAGAGGTGCACCCAGCGGATGCTGCAAGTGTCCTCAAAGTGAATGGGAACAGGATCCACACAGAGGAGGAAGCTCCCAGAGTAACAGCACTGCAGCCGTCCCTGTCCACCAGTCTACACACAGCAAAGCGTAACACGCGTAACTCAGGCTGCCTCCTAGCAAGCTGGGGCGGCTCAGTGGGGGTCTGGGGGGGGGTTTGCTATTTTTGGAAAAAACTACAGCAAGCGTTGTTCTGCTCAGCAATTCCCTAACCCTTCTCAAAACACACAGCAACACCACCTCCTCCAAGCACTCCCTGACCACTCCTTCCTCAGGCTTACACACCGCTTCCCTTGATGTGTATTTATTTACACGTCTTTCCTCCACTGGACCAAGAGCTCCAAGAATGACGTGAAACCACCTGGTACTGCAGCCCCAGGTCTGCAGCCTCAGCGAACATCCCTGGAGTGAGACAGTGATGGGGAGGATGCCTCAGCCAGGGAAGGGTGCTACACACACGGGGAGGCACTGAGGCAGAGCCCACAGGTTCCAGTGCCAAGCTCCCCTGCACGTTGGTGCTGTGCAGCAGAAGGTAGAGCCTCTGTCCTCAAGGATCTTAGATTCCACTCGGCCTCCAAACAGCTGTCTGAGAAAGCACCTTACGCGCTCTCTCGAGACAGCCATTCATTACCAGGAACGTGAAGAATGTGAACCCTTCCCTTAAAATGAGGGGTAGTGGTTTTCAAAGACACTGCAGGGCTGAGGACTTCAGGACACCATACAAAGAGCGAGTGAGAGTTCACTGGGTCACACCAAGAAAGGGAATCAACTTACTCATAAATCTCCAGTGCTCTACTCCCTCTCTTGCTTACTGGCTGAGCAACTGCCATCTGGAAGGCTTAGCACATGAAAAGCATTATCACGGTTCTGCTGGAATATTTCTGGTAGGCAGAGAACACAAGATGCCAGAACTTTAAAAAAAGAAAAATAAATCCTATAATTCCTATTACCTTATTTCACCTTTCTTTCCAGCCAATCCAAATTCCGCCTGTTGTAGATAGGTAACTATTAGAGAAACTTTGCACATGCTTTGCTGAATCATTCAACCAGCAAAATCTCCACAAGGCCTCATATCTCCCTCATTCTGATGGTCAGGCCTAAGCTGACTGGGCAAGCAAAGAGAGACCCCTTGCACACAACCTTCCAACTGAAAGACAGCAGAAAAGCAAGGCAGGCTGTGTTCAACTTCACGGAACCCATGGCGGGCTCTGGTTAGGTCCACCTGAACACCCCAGAAGCCTGGGACCTTAACATGCATTTCCCACCCTGGCTCTGGCTGGCTGTGCCTACATCCCTTAATGACCCCACCTGCGCTCTCATCTGTGGTTCTGTTGTCTGTCTTGTTCTCTGGCACCTCTGCCTGCCTGGGCCTCTGAGGGTCTTCAGGGGCTGCCCAGCCCTGTGGGGCCAGCATGAAGGAAACCACCGCTTCAAGGTTCAGCCTGGCTACTGTGCAGAAGCCAGGCCTGAGAGGGGCTCCTAGCTGTTTTGTTTTGAGACCTTGGGCTATAGAATCTGATAAAAATTTTCTTCAGTCTAGTGTCACAAAAAGCCCTTTTCCCCTAAAGGGACCCAGCAATCTGAAAGTGTCTTGCAAAGCATGTTCCTGCTCTGGTCTTCAGAGCCTTTCCTGAGGCAGGCATGTGGCAGCTCCAAGTCAGACAGAAGGATACTGAGTCTCCGGGGGCCTGGCCCATAACAGACTGTACAACAACCAGGGCCTCCCTCATGCTGCCTTTTAGGTTTTCGTTTTTTTAATTCAACAAGATCGCTTGGCACTGTCCGCGTCACCTTCTGAGTCTACAGATGGGGAGGGAAATTGGAGCACAGACGATCTCTGTGCTTCCCACCAGGTCCCCCCAGACACACTGCCCACTAAGACCAGCTCACGCTAACCTGAGGGCAGCAGGGACTTCGCCTGCTGGCCAAAAAGTTAAAAGCATCCTCAACCCCTTCCGATCAAAAGTTTGTCAGCCTCTGACTGGAGGAAGCACCTACCTGTCGCTACCCTGTGTTTATTTTCCATTTCTTTAACAGCCTTGATGCCTCTGCTATCATAGTCTAAAATCCCAGGTACACAGGGAATATTCTCACTTCTTCAAAATGTTAAAAAAACAAAAAACAAAAACCCACAACAAACGTGCATATCTGTATATGCTGCCCGGGTTTCAAAAACATAAATTATCTTCAGCCAGAATCAGAACTCAGCAACAGCTCCCTCCTGCCCACACCCTGCGCGAGGGTCTCCTGCTCTAGGAGCCTGACAGTGGAACCCTTTACTGGAGTGACTTAACATCCTTGAGCTTCCAGTAGGATCACTGTGTATGCTGTCATCCAAAATGAATAATTTTCAAAGTCAAAGAGGACACTATTAACCATTACATGGGGACTACAGGTATAAACCAAAACTGTTGCAGAAAACCAAGACCCAGTAAGCACTTTAAAGATGCAACCCTGGGTGCTGAGGTCACCATCAAAGTCACATTAAATGGGTAGCCCTTACCCTCTCAAAGCTGACTGACTAGTGCAGTATACGAACAAATAATCACCCAAATAAGTAATGATGATCTAACCTAAGCATGATGGGTGCTGGGAAGGAAAAGTCCTGGGTGTTATGACAGAATATTTCAAGGCTTAACCCGATTTGGGGGGGCAGGGCAGAATGCCATGTGCTCTGGGAAGAGCATATGCAAAGGCTCTGAAGTAGGAAGGAATACCAGGGAGAAAAGAAAGCCCAGAGGGCTGGAGTGGGAGAGGAGGAAGGAGGGGATAAGGCCGCAAGGTGGGCACCGGAGAAGGAAAATATGACAGGGAGGATTTTAGGTGGGACCAAGGGCAGTGGGAAGCCGGGGAGATCACTCAAAGTCTGGAGTGTCATGATCAGACCTGGGACTGGACCACTCTGGCTCAGGGCAAAGTGGACCACAGGCAGGTAAGAGACAGCAGGAGGCCAGGGCAGTCGGGAGGATGAAAGCTCAGACCAGGACAATGGTTATACAGATGGATTAATGAGGGCAGATGTGAAAAAAACTGAGATGTAACGTCCAACGATGCTGGTGACGGGGGAGAAAGTTGCCAAGATTCTGGCTCAGCCAGAAAAAAATGTGCCTGAACGTAAGACAGCAAAGCCAGTTCCTTACACAACCCTAAATTACCTAGGCTTGCCTTGTAACCTTGTTCACACAGCCTCAAAAACCCTGAGCAACATAATGTTAAAATGAAATGCAAATGCTAAAGCTACCCTACCACAGTTTTCTCTCTCCCACAAATCAATGAATCTTTCAACAAATCTAAACAAGACAGATCTCAACAACTCAATATTCTCGGTTTGTCGTGACCTCTGCAGTTATGTCACCCAATAATACAGTTGAAAATGAAGTTATTAAGAGTTCTGAGTGACACGGGAAGTTTGCCTTTCATCTTTAGAGATGGTGTTCAAACTGCAGATCCTTTCTAGGATTGAAAATCTGTAAAATCACATCTGGTCCCCATTTATTTCGATGTTCATCACTTCGATGAACAGAATTAAAAATGACTGGTAGGGCTTCCCTGGTGGCGCAGTGGTTGAGAGTCCGCCTGCCGATGCAGGGGACACGGGTTTGTGCCCCGGTCTGGGAGGATCTCACATGCCGCAGAGCAGCTGGGCCTGTGAGCCATGGCCGCTGAGCCTGCGTGTCCGGAGCCTGTGCTCCACAACGGGAGAGGCCGCGGCAGTGAGAGGCCCACGTATGGCAAAAAAAAAATATATATATATATATATATATAAAAAAAAAAAAAAAAAAAAAGACTGGTAGTCACCCTTTGAGAGGATATGATAAATAAATGGAAAGGAATCATTTTGGTTACAGTGGTTATACCGCCCTGTACCACTACCCCTAAAGATTAGCTTTTCATGAAATATATCACAAATAGAAAATAGAACAGTGCCTAGCCTCTCCTGTATGTCAAGAATTCCCATGCACATAACTAAAAATGATCACACTAAAAATTACTTACAACTTATATTCACGTCATACCCTCTAGTTTGCAAAGCTCTAACTTTTTTCAGTTACCTTGAAAGCACAAGCAGGCAAATATGCACTTGACTATCGAGATTTTTCACAAGGGCCCTACATGAGCCAACAAAGGAAAACTGTCTGGGACCAAAGTCTGGATTACAGTGTATAAAGTTTCCCTATCTGAGAGTGCTATGACCCAGATCTCAAATAGTCAAATACTGTCAACTGACACATATATATGTGCACTTTTTTTTTTCCTTTTTTGAGTAACTGTATTCTTTGCAATAATACCAATTCATTAAATGCGGTTTAATCTGTGATTATAACGTGTTTGTTATAAAAGCAGTCCACAAACAGTAGGGGAAAAAATCTGTTTGGATGCTTTGTCCCAATTTGAATTTTTAAAAATATATAGTCACGGCGCAGTGGTTGAGAGTC
>NW_006790551.1:2452117-2457298 GCF_000442215.2 Lipotes vexillifer
GAAAAAAAAAAAAAAAATATATATATATATATATATATATATATATATAGTCACCACTCTCTTATCTTACTAGACATACCTTAACTCACTGCGAAACAGAAAGGCCCTAGAACACAAAGGAGGGCTCTGTGGTTCTGAAAGGGACACGCAAAACGGCATCAGAGCCTCTGCAGGTGGAGGTCAGAACAGAGGTGGAGAGAAGTAAGGGACTAAACGGGTTATAAACCCAACTGCGAGGAGTGGGAGAAGAGACAAAAGATGCCCAATCTTTGGAAAGTCCTGTAGGTCTGAGCTAGAATGGATCACAGAAGTCAGGACGACAGCACTGAGGCCTTCCTCCACAGTGAGGCTTGCTGAGCTTTCAGGGAGAGGGGTCAAAGGAGGATGGAAGCACAGCAGAGAGAAAGCCAAGTAAAATCAGGCATTTCCCATCACCCCAAATCTCCGCTGTCAGGCCCCACTCCCGAACCAGCACATCTTCCCACATCAGAGAAGTGGGAACAAATTAGTTCGCATTGGGCTAATGGTTTACAGCTAGCTAAGCACTCTCACATTTTCTTATTTAGTCATTCATGCATTCAAAACAATTTCTGGAATGCCTTCTAAGAGCCAGGCCCTGCCAAGACCTGGAACGAAACCCCATTCAGGTGCTGTCCCACAAGGACCTCAAAGACCAGTGGAAATGGGCCCCCAACCGAATTGGCACCAAAGACAACCACTGTGGCAAGCACCCCATGGAGGTGCAATTCCACCAGCCTAATCCCTACACAAGGGAGGGATTTACTGCCTGATGTCTTCATCTTTTCACCACTGTTTAAAATGGTTCCAAGGGTGGACCTAGCTAGAGAGAACACAATCCATGTGATTTGATAGCTTGTAAAACTCACAATAGCCAGCTTGTATTTTAACCATTTAAACCCACCTTTGATGTATCCTTTTAAAAACAAACAATTTGCTGTGAATCAAAGACAATGAGGTAAAAAACAGCGTGTTAAAAGGGAAAAAGAGAGACTACAAAACAAAACAGATTGCCCAGAACCACTCAAACTGAGAAAGGTGGAGTGCCAGGCTAGAACTCTGCAGCTAAGAGCATCCCACAGCCCTCCTCTATATATGCCATCCAACTGGCCAGAAGCAAGATATATGAGCTCCTTCTCTTCAGTATTATAGTAGATTTTGGTGTATTTTTAACGGTTTTGAAAATGTTTCTGAAAAAGAGCTATAAGGAATTTATGCTGAAGACAAAACAGCTAAATGGGATATAGCTAAATGATGGGGTGGGGCGGGGGTAGAGGAATTTTAGCAAAGAGTTCTCAAAGGTTGTAATTCTAGAACCAGCTCTTGTAAAAACAATTACAGCAGCGCTAGCAGCAGCTACCCAGGTCCTGAGGTAAGTGTTTCGCACTCATGGCCTCTTTGCTTTTTACAACTTTTAATGGTAGATACCACACCTTTGGTAGAAGGTAGACGGAAACGGTGGACACATCATTGAAAGCAGAGGTAAGTGCAAAGTTATAGTCAGAAAACATAAATAAGCTCACAATCTGGGGCCAGTTCCCAAGCCCCTATTCCCACAGGGTGATGGGGAGAGAATCCAGTGACACCTGCATACACCACAGACTGCATCACAGCAGAGGACCCCTGAACTTAGGGAACCCGACTTTTATAATGGACATCATATATGCCTATCCCTTTGCTCCATACAAGTATGGCTGGGGAACAGACTGTGGATGAGAGGTGAGAAATAGCCAAGGTCCCTATAATGGAGTTTAGCTTTAATCCTGTCCAAATTAAGAGCCATTTAAGAATTTAAAGTAGGCAATGTGACACAATCAGATTTACCACTGGAGAACTCTCCCTGCAGGAGAATGGAGCATTGGGGAAGGAAGGGCGTACTACCATCCTGCAAGTGAAAAATGCTGCAAATATCCTTGAAAAGGTGGTCCAGAGCAAAGGCAGTCAGTACATCAGCTTGCAAGATATACAGAAACATGAGAAATGTATGGAGAACTGTTTTCCGACATACTCACTTTGCCTGTGAGGATTAACTGAGATTCAAAAAGCTTAAGATGAGTCAGGGTAACATAGCTAGAAGGTAACAGAAGTGAGATTCAAACCCAGACCTTATGACGCCAAGTCCCACTACCCTTCATTATTCAAAATCCTATTACGGAAAACATACCGGCTTCTGCTAGGGGAAGGGGATATGGGGGTGATAAATAGGTCTTCCAGGTTTTCCTGGAGGTTGTCAGCTCACATGGGAAGGGAAAAGGGACATACTAGTGGCTGGTAATTCTGCCTAGCTATAAGGATATAGGTTCTCCTTGGGCCATAGAGCTCAAAACTCAAATGACAGAACAGAACTAGGCTGCTCTAGGAGACAGCAGTGATGCATCTCTATGTGGCGGTAGAGTTCTACTCCCAAGTCTTTCGTTAGCCCCTTCCTAAATCCACCCGGCAAAATTTTAAATTTTAAGTGAGAATGCATTCAGAATAGTGAAGAAACGTTTATATGTGAATACTTGGCCTTTATTTCCTAAAACTACTTACAGAGGTATGCAATAAAATAACATTCCATATAAAAATGATCTCTCCATCTGTGCATTTAAACTAGCTAACACTTCACATACATAATTAAAAGAAAGTAACTGTATTAAGAAACTGAAAAGAATTTGGTTGGCAGCCTCTTCATTTTGATAACAAACATACCGGATTCAAGAATCAAAGGTAGGGGCTTCCCTGGCAGTGCAGTGGTTAAGAATCCGTCTGGGGCTTCCCTGGTGGTGCAGTGGTTGAGAGTCCGCCTGCCAGTGCAGGGGACGCGGGTTTGAGCCCTGGTCCAGGAAGATCCCACATGCCGTGGAGCGGCTGGGCCCGTGAGCCATGGCCGCTGAGCCTGCGCGTCCGGAGCCTGTGCTCCGCAATGGGAGAGGCCACGGCGGGGAGAGGCCTGCGCACCGCAAAAAAAAAAAAAAAAAGCACCCCCCTGCCAATGCAGGGGACACGGGTTCGAGCCCTGGTCCTGGAAGATCCCACATGCCACGGAGCAACTAAGCCTGTGCACCACAACTAATGAGCCTGCACTCTAGAGCCCGCGAGACACAGCTACTGAAGCCCACACACCTAGATCCCGTGCTCCGCAACAAGAGAAGCCACTGCAATGAGAAGCCCACGCGCCGCAACTAAAGAAGCCCGTGCGCAGCAACGAAGACCCAACGCAGCCAAAAATAAACGTTTTTAAAAAAGAATCAAACGTAACTGCAGGCAATTACTTTTTAAATGGGGTCCATTATTTTGAACATGAGTGATAGAGTTCATTTATTAACATAAAAGTGAACAAATGACTTGCTTGGCTTCAAGGGGACAGTAACAGAGGTTTAGCACCTGCACATCTTTTGGTCTCCCTGGGCTCAATGGGGACCAGCTGGACTGCGGACGCTAGTCCGAGGTTTCTTAGCTCAGTCTGCAAGGTCCCAAGGTCTCTGAGCAGTCCTTGCCAGCTGGGGTAATCCTCTTGCTTGGCAGGGAGCTCCCAGCTCCACATGAGAAGCCTCCACCCTCACCACCATCACCACCAGGTTCCTCCACCAGGAGTGAAAGGCAGAGGTGATACTTATCACACTAACAGAAATGTCTGAATCCACTCAGCTTAAGGATCACCCACTTTATAGGCCATTTTTTTTAACATCTTTATTGGAGTATAATTGCTTTACAATGGTGTGTTATTTTCTGCTGTAGAAGAAAGTGAATCAGCTACATGTATACATATATCCCCATATCCCCTCCCTCTTGTGTTTCCCTCCCACCCTCCCTATCCCACCCTCCCTATCCCACCCCTCTAGGTGGTCACAAAAAACTGAGCTGATCTCCCGGTGCTATGCGGCTGCTTCCCACTAGCTAGCTATTTTACATTTGGTAGTGTATATAAGTCCATGCCACTCTCTCACTTTGTCCCAGCTTACCCTTCACCCTCCCCATGTCCTCAAGTCCATTCTCTACGTCTGCATCTTTATTCCTGTCCTGCCCCTAGGTTCATCAGAACCATTTTTTTTTAAGTTTTAGATACCATATATATGTGTTAGCATGCAGTATTTGTTTTTCTCTTTCTGACTTACTTCACTCTGTATGACAGACTCTAGGTCCATACACCTCACTACAAATAACTTAATTCCTTTTCTTTTTATGACTGAGTAATATTCAACTGTATATATGTACCACATCTTCTTTATCCATTCATCTGTTGATGGACACTTAGGTTGCTTCCATGTCCTGGCTTTTGTAAACAGAGCTGCAATGAACATTGTGGTACATGACTCTTTTTGAATGATGCTTTTCTCAGGGTATATGCCCAGTAGTGGGATTGCTGGGTCATATGGTAATTCAATTTTTACTTTTTTAAGGAACCTCCAGACTGTTCTCCATAGTGGCTGTATCAATTTACATTCCCACCAACAGTGCAAGATGGTTCCCTTTTCTCCACACCCTCTCCAGCATTTACTGTTTGTAGATTTTTTGATGATGGCCATTCTGACTGGTGTGAGGGGATACCTCATTGTAGGTTGTTTTTTTTTTTTTTTTTGTGGTATGCGGGCCTCTCACTGTTGTGGCCTCTCCTGTTGCGGAGCACAGGCTCCGGACGTGCAGGGTCAGCGGCCATGGCTCACGGGCCCAACCGCTCCGCGACATGTGGGATCCTCCCGGACTGGGGCACGAACCCGTGTCCCCTGCATCGGCAGGCAGACTCTCAACCACTGCACCACCAGGGAAGTCCTCATTGTAGTTCTGATTTGCATTTCTCTAATGATTAGTAATGCTGAGCATCCTTTCATGTGTTTGTCGGCAATCTGTATATCTTCTTTGGAGAAATGTCTATTTAGGTCTTCTGCCCGTTTTTGGATTGGGTTGTTTGTTTTTTTGATATTGAGCTGCATGAGCTGCTTGTATATTTTGGAGATTAATCCTTTGTCACTTGCTTTGTTTGCAAATATTTTCTCCCATTCTGAGGGTTGTCTTTTGGTCTTGTTTATGGTTTCCTTTGCTGTGCAAAAGCTTTTAAGTTTCATTAGGTCCCATTTGTTTATTTTTGTTTTTATTTCCATTTCTCTAGGAGGTGGGTCAAAAAGGATCTTGCTGTGATTTATGTCATAGAGTGTTCTGCCTATGTTTCCTCTAAGAGTTTGA
>NW_006790551.1:2457442-2458480 GCF_000442215.2 Lipotes vexillifer
GCAGGCGGACTCTCAAGCACTGCGCCACCAGGGAAGCCCCTAATTTCATTCTTTTACATGTAGCTGTCCAGTTTTCCCAGCACCACTTATAGAAGAGGCTGTCTTTTTCTCCATTGTGTATTCTTGCCTCCTTTATCAAAAATAAGGTGACCATATGTGCGTGGGTTCATCTCTGGACTTTCTATCCTGTAGGCCACTTGTTTAAACCTTTGGATGGCTGCCCAATGCACACAAGCTGCCACACTGCACAACCCAGGGAGCAAGCACTATGCACGTCCTAGGGAGTTATACAGTTCACAACCTGTGTAGCTATGTGCAATGGCGACCGATATTCTCCCTCAAAATCCACTTCCTGACCCATGAATTTTTTTACCTAATCCGTGAATCCCCAGATTTCAGTAGTCATCATGGATCTCAACTGATGGCTGCAGGAAGTTAATCATTTTCACATATCATTAAGTGAATGAAAAATATTATTTAGAATTTGGTTCTAACTGCCAGTAAGATTCACACTGGAAACACCAGGATCGGGGCTTCAACATCTAATGTATTTGAGCCCTGAGAGCCCTCTCTCCATCAAGAATCTTAATGTCAGGCCTAATTACCACACAGACATATTAGTCTTTTGATAGGGGAAGAACTAAACACCTACTGCAGATAACCGGTAAACACACTTTTACAGATACATTTTAAAAAACACATACACACAAAAATTATTGTTCTGAACAAATGTCCTTACTTGGCTCTCATGAGCTGCACGACTGTTCATTATAAACGCTTCTCTAAATTGCCTATACCAGCTTGGAGGTGATCTCAGTGTCATTCTCCGAGAGGCTGGTTAACTGACTGCTTGAAAACAATTCATTCCACAAGTATCAAAAAGCACACAGAGGGGCTTCCCTGGTGGCGCAGTGGTTGGGAGTCGCCTGCCAGTGCAGGGGACATGGGTTCGTGTCCCGGTCCGGGAAGATCCCACATGCCGCGGAGCGCCTGGGCCCGTGAGCCATGGCCGCTGAGCCTGCGCGTCCGGAGCCTGTG
>NW_006790551.1:2458636-2466188 GCF_000442215.2 Lipotes vexillifer
GCTCTTCCTCAGCTGCAGCCCACTGCCTTGGCCTGGACTTTCCCATCTCTCTCCTTTCAGGGCCGGACATCTGACGATCTCTGCATCTTGCCCTGTCTGCGCCCTCTGGGGCTGCTCAGGCTCCCAACATCCTGTGCTCTCTTCCACTGCCACCAGACATTCTGAATCCTGTTGCTCGGCACTCTCAAAATCAGCCACTCGCGTGCGCCAGCTCTGCGTCTTACCTCAATTAGGATGCGACAATTCTCGGCGAGGATGTGGTGGTCTCCTTGGTTCCCTGGAGTCGCACTGACCAGTGGCACAGCTGTGAAGTGCCTGAGAAGCCCACATCAGGTCTTAGAAACCTGAGAAGGAAGCTCTGAGGAGCCACCCACTGTCGCCTTCCTAAACACATTCTTTGTAGGTGAGGCCCTGGTGATTATGTTCTAAACAGGACACATCTGAACACATTTAACAGGCTATGTATTCAACTTACATACAGTACACCTGTGTCTGGTCTTGATTTGCTTTTACCCTACTTGCAGGGCAATACATTAGCCTCAGTACCGTTTCATGGAAGCTGCCAGAATTATCACCAGCACAGCAGGCAGCATGGGCGCCATGTTTGTCTGTTCTCCTCACCCCAAAGTCCAACGGCGGTGGCACTGAGGGGCCCAGACGGAAGCTGCATGTGCTGCTTTATGTTTGCAGCACAGCTGTGGAACCCATGCTTTGGGGACCTGCTGCTTCATAACAAGTATAGGTGAGGTTGCTCTTTGCCCCAGGGAGAGACATCGCCTCATCCTTCAAGGCTGCTCACCACAGACACAGCCCTAAGAAACAGCCCAAGTGAAGAGCATTTTCCGCCCACCCAGCAAGACGTGGCAAAGCACAAGAGACCCACTGAGGAGTGTCTCTGAGCAACCTGTGTACATTCCTCAATTTACACGACTGTCCTTATAGGGTTCCTGGTCCCAAAAACTCCTCCACATGAGCCCCCTACACACTTCATGTCATGGGTTACAAAAGCAGCAGTATTATGCCCCTCATTGGAAAGGTACTTTGAAACACTCCAGAGTTAATTGTTCAACAGCACAGTCTAGGATCCCCCCAAGCATATCCTTCCCTCAATACAGTGGCCCAATACCACCTCTGCTTCTCCTCTCCCTTTCTGTTTCACCTCCCCCACTTTTTGAAACTTTTCTATATTTAGAAATGCACAAGAAATCAAAAAATAAACTACATATACATAAATATACACACATTTACATATATATATATATATATATATATACACACACACACACATACTCACATATATATAGTGTACAAGATAGAAGCTATTCTCAATCTGGGCAAAATTTTAGTTCCAGAAATCTTCAACTATATAGCTGAAGGAAGAGAAACCACTTACGATAGTTCAGAAAATGAAAAACGAGACAAAAATCCACTTGACAAATACACTCTGCAAAGAACTAACTTCGGGGAGGGAAGCTGCTTTCTTTTACTATAATGTCAATGATTTTTCAGACATATTTTTTTTTATTTCCCAAGCAGTGAAAAGCAATTTAAAATGCCAGATTCCTTAAAGTTCAGCAGCCAATAAAACACCATTTTTAACAAAAACTTGTAAGCATCGAAATATAAATTCAGTTAGAAAATTTGTAATTACAATCAGAATAAATTATATATTAATAAACTTTATAAAATACCTACTTGTGTATAACAAATTTTTGCAGAGGGGCCCAGATGAATGCTAATCTTGTTCCTAAACAGAGAAAATTAATATAGATGGCCAACAGGCACACGAAAATATGTTCAATATCGCTAATTAGAGAAATGCAAATCAAAACTACAATGAGGTATCACCTCACACCAGTCAGAATGGCCATCATCAAAAAGTCTACAAATAATGCTGGAGAGGGTGTGGAGAAAAGGGAACCCTCCTATACTGTTGGTGGGAATGTAAATTGGTACAGCTACTATGGAGAATAGTACGGAGGTTCCTTAGAAAACTAAAAATAGAATTACCATATGATCCTGCAATCCTACTCCTGGGCATATATCCAGAGAAAACTCTTAATTCAGAAAGATACATGCACGCCAATGTTCATAGCAGCATCATTTACAATAGCCAACACTTGGAAGAAACCTAAGTGTCCATCAACACATGATAAAGAAAACGTGGTATTTATATACGACGGAATATTACTCAGCAACAAAAGAGAATGCCATTTGCAGCAACATGGATGGAACTAGAGATTATCACACTAAGTGAAGTAAGTCAAAGACAAATATCATATGCTATCACTTATATGTGGAATCTAAAAAAAAGATGTAAATGAACTTATTTACAAAACAGAAATAGACTCACAGACATAGAAAACAAACTCATGATTACCAAAGGGAATGGGGGGGAGGGGGGAGGATAAATTAGGATTCTGGGATTAACAGATACTGACTACTATATATAAAACAGATAACAAGGACCTACTATACAGCACAGGGAACTATATTCAATATCTTGTAATAACCTATAATGGAAAAAAATCTGAAAAAGGATATATATCAAGGTATGTATAACTGAGTCACTTCGTTGTACACCTGAAACTAACACTGTAAATTAATTATACTTCAATTAAAAAATGGTTATTAAAAAAGAAAATTACTTTAGATTCAACTAACTTATTTCAATTAATAATTACTGGGTACCTGCTATATTTTAGGTATTTTTCCAGGCATATTTCTATTATTAGAATTATTATTTTATTGGAACTGTAATATTCTGCATATACTACCATTAAAAAAAAAACAAAAAACAGGTAGGTTCGTGGCCTCAAAATGACCCTCTAGGCAAGACACGAGAAATGCTGGCATTTGTGACAAAGAAACAGAGGGCTGATCAGGTCATGCCAGCAATGGACATGGTGAACAGCTGCAGCTAAACGTGAGAAGAACTCAGGGTCCAGGAGGCAGGGGAATGGAGCAGCTGCCCCAGCTGGAAAACTAAACTCTCAGATAGATCTAGCTGCCGAAGGAAAGTGTGGAGACGCAGTCTCCTCCAGTAGGTGAAGCGCCAAAGGAAACAAAGTTTGACGTGAGAGAAAAGCGCTATTATACAGACAGCGCTCCCCTAATAAGGAAAGTTGAGGTTCCCGGACTCCGACAACACCTTTCCCGGCTGATACTGAATCAAAAGCCTACACCTGTCCCGAGTAGTCACCTATTCCACACCTGATTCCAAGGTCAGCAGTCATGGAGCGCTCACCCGGCTCAGGCTTAGCACATACATCATCGCATTGCATCTTTACAGTTATCCCAGAGGTAGGCTTACTGCTACCCACTTTTTGCCCAAAAGAAACAGTCCAGAATGATGACATAACTGTCCATGGTCACACAGCTTAGAAGTGCCAAGGCCAATATTTGATTCCAAGTAGTCTGACTCTTCACCACTATCTTAAACACGGCAATATTCTCTGCCTAGCTTGGCTGGGGTGGAGGTGTGGGGATAAAGAGCAAATGTACCAGATTTGTTTTCTTTTTAAATGTCACCTCATACTATCTGGAGTACATCAGTGCAAACCAAATAACAAATACCATGGGTATCTGCTTTCAGTAATTAAAAACCCAAGTAGGACACATGAATTCGTAAGTTAATTCGTAAGTTCATCACCACAGACTCTTCCAACACCTAATAGTTTGTTTAAATGAAATACGAACAATATTAGAGATGACAAAGAATTTCAGATAATACCTATGCCATCAAGATTAATCTATTCAATATGCAACTTCATGTGCAATATAACTGGAAGCCTTTGCGTCTCTGCTAACTTAAAAGCCACATATGGAATCCATATGAAGCAGGAGTTTTCGAGGCTGCTCATTCCAAAGGCAAGAGTAATGCATAATAAATAACCTGAATACTTACTTAACATAAGCAAGTTGATGTTAATCAAAATGACTGCGCCAAAGCTGTTTAGTAGAACCAAATGCGGTCAAAGCACTGGGACTTGGAAACTTGGGCAATTCAGCCAGCACACAGCCTACTAGGCCAAATGCCGACTTCATCCTCGTTCAACGCGCAAATGGTACACAGAAACCTTCTCCACCGTCCTCAGCACGACATCAAATCCTCCAGGACACCCGCCGTCCCCTCTGCACGCTCTCCCCACGCAGCGAGGCTGGGAACCGCGGAGGCCACGGAGACGCGCGGAGGCTACGGAGACGCGCCGAGCCCAAAGAGACGCTCTGCACCCAGAGCACCAGCTGTGGCTGCTTTATAAATTGGGGGCTTTGCGGAAAAGTTTGGATGGAAAAAAAAAAAGAAGTATTCCACTATTAAGAGGGGAAAAAAGGTGAGGAAGGGGGGTAAAAACTAGAAGCCTAACTGATTTCTGAGGTCCGTTTCAACATATGTTTTGAGATTATATAATCAAGAATGCGAAAGACCAATTAAAGGATAGTTCCAATACTTGAGCACGAAAAGACTTGCCAAAGAACCCTCAGTTAAATATCTGCAAAGCCACTCCTGTTCAAAATAATTCCAACCTTCTGTGCTTTCATCAGCAGGTTAACGTTTTTAAAGAGTAAGAAAGAGATTTAGTTACCCCCAAAGCAAAAAGCCCTATCTTCTCCGTTCTGGAATTAAATTCACAGAAAATGGGGGGCGGGGGGAAGGATGGGATTCAATAGCAAGGATATTTGAAATTTAAAAACTGCATTCTGAAGGTTCTTAGCAGTAATTCATGATCTGTTGGTGCCTCCAGCTAGGCTGTAGGAATTTCATAATTCAAAAGTTTATTTTCTAGTCTTCATCTAAGAACCAAAAAAGAATAGTGTTCTTTCCTGCTTATGTCTTAGGTACTAAGACTGATCTTTGGTTTTTATTTTTAACTTACAAAAAGTTTCATTTAGTTTGCATATTTATAGGATACTGTAATAAGGAAATTTTAATCTTTTATCACAAATAAAATTGTTTGGAGATCATATGGTCATTTAGGTAGTTTTTCTTCCTTTACCCAAAGAAAGCATACATCTACTCATAAAAAAAAATCCAAGGATATAAATCAATATTTAATATGCATGAAGGATATACACTGATAATATATATTTTAAATATCCAAGGATATATGTCAATTTTAAATGGAGTGTATGTATTTCACAAAATATAAAAGATATTTCAGTCCTCTTTTTAGTGAAACCAATCATTTTATTTCTAAAATATTGACTATATCTTAAAAAACGATGAATGAGTAAAACATTACTTTCAAACTTTTATGCAATTGTTTCAGACCCTCACTGGAGAGCAACTTTAAAACTCTCAAAGCATACAGTAAGAATATTAGGGATTATTAAATCTTTGCAGACTTGCAAAAACCTTAAATGCCACATATCATCTAGCCACCTCTTCATTCAATTTATTCTTTCAAAAACCCCAACAGGCAAAGCTAAAAAGAACTGGTACCAAAAAAAACACTACTTTCCATAGGATTCCAGCTATGAGATTAGAAAAAAAAATACTGAGTAGAATTTCTCACATGAGTTGCCATGTGGGCAGTTGCTGTCCATCCTTGAATAAGCAGGCACCAACAATGAAACAGGTGTTCAGAAAGTTCCAACTACATTTTTCTAAGTAAAGGTCATGTCGAAAAACATTTAAAGCTAAGAGCCTGGGTTTTGGGGGGTTTTGTTTTTCTGTTACTTAACACTATAACTCCTTCCTTTAAAAGTACAGGGTTTTTCAAATGCCTAAAGCAGATTTATTGATTTTTTTTCGTTGTGTGAAATTGATGTTTATTCACAAGGTATTTATTCTGTATGTTGAAACATTTATTCTAAATGTTGTCCTGAGGGGGGAAATACTGGTGAAGTCAGAAGAAATGCTTAAAAGCTAGTGATGGAAAAGCACATTTTTCCTTTACAAAGTTAAGTGACTGCGGTTTGCTAAATTTGAATCCTTGTAAGTGACTACCACTGAAACTCTAAAATAGGCTGTTTGTTTGTTTGTTTTGGGGTGTTTGTTCACTGCTCTCAGAGCACTTGACTGAGTCTCTACTTTCAATATAATTGAACTGAAAGTTATTGGAATGTGGTGAATTTCTTTTCCTTAAAAAAAAAGGGATAGTAATGTTGCTGTATTGTTTTTACAACAAAAAAAGTATAAAGAAAGTACCCTATTCTAAAAAATACATCAAATAAACGGATTCATTCCAAATTGAACATAATCAATAGTAACTTGAAGGAAGAGGAGATGGAGGCCTAGAGGAAGAAACCCACTGATAGATTTCCTAAGTATTTCAGGTTGACTTTCTGTTCGCCTGAAATCCAATTTTCCAAAGCATTTTCCCTTTTATATCTAAGATGTAATTATTCACTGGGCCTGGGGGTAGCAATTTTTCAGAAATTGGGGGTACCCCTCTTTTTTCCCAACAGAAAACAGAACCTGGAGTCGGCAAGAATCTGAACACATCCCCCCAATCATTTTACCTCTAGAGATTCACACATCTTGCTGATAGGTTTCAGCTTATAAATGCATGTCTTCCTGCAAATTACTTAAAAGCAGTGTTCCCCAAAGTGAGATTCCCTGGTGACCTGGGGTGCCAGAGGAGACAATTTTAGAATACAATATTAAATAACCTTAAATAAGAAAGTCATTTCCTTTTCAACTCTCTTTTAATCCTCTGGTCTAGTCAAGGAGAAAGTCTCCATTTGATCCCAGGATTCTGAATACTTTGTACACTTGTTAACTTCCACTGTAACAAAGGAAAAGAAGCCTCCGAGTCAGGCCTGCTAGCAGGCACCAAGAGCTACCTAGAAGTTAACAAGCCATATTGCTGTCATTGTATGTATTTGAATAGTGATATTTTTCAAGTTTCCTTTTCAAATAAATGTATTTAAGGTTTAAAAACGGAGTCGATTTAAAGGGAAAGAATACGTTCGAAATGATCTAGATCCTTGAAACTGAAAATGAGATCAGTGGACCAGAAGCACCAGCCTCACCTGGGAGCGCGTTAAGGTACTGGATCTTCGGCCCCTCTCACACCTACCGAATCAGAATCTGCATTTGAAACGAGATTCCCACGTGACTTAAATTTTACAAAACTCTGGGGTGGCACAACAGTTTGTCCAAAACCATGCAGGCAGTTTGCAAATGACTGAGCTTTGAGATTCGCTGCTTTGGCTTATCAGGTGGCCATCCTTCAGACCCTCAACGAAACCAACTAGTGGAGGGCTGACGACAAGGAGAAAACTCAGTGCTTTCCCCACGGCGGGGGCGGCGGGGGCGGGGGTCACAAACCATCAGTGGATTGTGAGGTCAGTGAGTGGGTCTAAAGTGGCAGCGTTGGGGATGCTACAGTCAGCTAAAATGACTTTAAGCACGCTCCTATCATGTCCTATCATGCCACATAAATCGTCTTTTTTTTTTTGTTTTTGTTTTTCGGTACGCGGGCCTCTCACTGTTGCAGCCTCTCCTGTTGCGGAGCACAGGCTCCGGACGCGCAGGCTCAGCGGCCATGGCTCACGGGCCCAGCCGCTCCGCGGCATGTGGGATCTTCCCGGACCGGGGCACGAA
>NW_006790551.1:2466425-2474727 GCF_000442215.2 Lipotes vexillifer
CCCGCGTCTCCTGCATCGGCAGGCGGACTCTCAAGCACTGCGCCACCAGGGAAGCCCCATAAATCATCTTTTTTACTAATGAATACTACAGTAAAAATTCTAACCCTCCCTTTCATCCCTCCTCTCCCCCTTCAAGGGCTGGGGCTTTCTGCACATCTTCAGCATGGGAATGTGCGCCAAGGCTCCTTGGACCTACTGAATTAGCATGTCCTGGCCTTTTCTCCCAGAGTTGAGCCCCGTTAGAGAGAGAATTATGCTTTGAAAATAGGGCAGCCCAGGTCTTCTGCGTCGGGTGACAGTACTGGAAGCAAAAGAGCACAGCTCTCAGGGCATCCCAGTAACGCTTCAAAGGAGAAGCCAGGCAGTCACTCATTCCCAAGATAGATGGCCCAATTAGTCAATGATCCAGGTAGTTCAGGCTAAAATCCTACTCCTTCATCAGTTGGAAAGACATCCAAGGGGAAAGCCTGAATTACCTTGTGTTGCTGACTCAGTGTTCACCTTCACAGCCTAAAGAATGTGTTGGAAATACAGAGGAAAACAATGACCAAAATATACAGGACTTATGACACCATAAAAGCTAAATATATATACTTATAGCCATCTAGGTATTTCCAAAATATCCAGATTTAACAGATTTTAATAAAATGTTTCTATGTCTCCCAGGTGTTAGGCCTAACACCAGAGTCCAACATCAGAAACTCAACTTCCCAGTACAAAACACCGATATGAGACAGTTTCATTTCGCAAAGAAAATGAAGAGTGAAGCTAACGGGTAAAGAAAAATGGGAAAATTAACAACAAACAATAGACATGAATTCATGGTCTGGTATCCATGATAAGAATTACATGCTATTCATTACAATGAAAAGAACATTGTGAACATTTGTTAGATCTTTTTTTTCCTTTAGTTATTTTGGGAATGTACTTATGTAGGCAGAACATTACAGAGAACAAAAAATACATGTTACAATGTAAGATTCCTGTAATGGTTCTGAAAGAAGTCAAGAAAAAAACCCACCAAATGAAATTATGGGTGTTGAGGAGAATAGAGTAATAATTGCTAATACCTATTGATTATTCCAAGCAGTTTATACATATTAACTCCTCTAATCCTCATGACTCTGAGGTAGATGTTGGGTCTTAATATTACTGATAACAACGTTAATACTACTGCTAAGAATGCCATTTTGCAGATGGGGAGACATACCCTTAAGCAGCCTGTCTAAGATCACAAGCCTGCGAATGGAGGTGGGTAAAAATCCAGACATACTCAAAATCCAAACTTCTTAACAAAAGACTTCTACCTGCCTACCACCAGAGCACCAGCATGCCCAACTCAGCATAAACCTTCTATCACTCTCTAATACTAGACCCTATAAAGAATTTCCCTTAAAGGTCAGTGACTGTGGAATCTTCACAAGTTAAGGGACTGAGCTATATTGATAGGACTGTACCTTAAAACAGGAAAACTGAGCTTGGGCATTAAATGCTTCAGGAGTGATTAGAACTACTCACTTGGCAGAATTAAGTTTTAAGGCTGCTTTGGGGGAAATATTAACAGTTGGGGGAAATTTTTGTTGGAGCAAAACATTATACTTTGAGAAATGCTTAAGTATTCCTCTTTTATTAGGATGACTTAAGTACAAAGCATTAAAATAGCTGGCCTGAATATTTATTAGAGCAACAGCTGTTCCCTCCAGATTTTTAGAAATTCAGGACTAAGCGCCAAGTATAACTTAGAAAGAAATTTTTCAACAAGTAAAAAGAGCCCTATGTCTTGCAGTACTTATCCAAATAGTAAATAGTAGCTGGAAGAGGTATAGAACATCACTATGCCTTTTCAATGAGAAGAGCCAAAATGTTTGGCCAAACACTTCCAAATACCATTGATATTTTGTTATTGAGGTTGGTGATTACATTACTTAAAAATTATACCTTACATTTCATAATTAACAATCCATTAGGTACAGACATATAATACCATAGCGCTAACCACAGGGTGTGTACGCCATTCTGGGTATGTTTGTTTAGGAGTGCTGATAACTATGCCCCAGTAAAACATCTCAGAGAAATCATTTAGATTTTTATTCAAAATTTTATTTCTTTCAAAAGATTTCCACTTTAGGTGCCTAGCCATAATTGAATACCTAATTTTTTGTTTCTAAAAGGGGTAGATGAAAAGGAAGACATCAGGGGAAAAAATGAAAAACTTGATTGTGCACACTCTGAATGTTCTACATTGAAACTTTTCTTTGTAAGGAAAACTGACAAATATCAGGTTTGGGTCTCCTGTGTTTGCTTTACTGTCAGCTCTCCGTGACAGTGCTGCAAACTTGGATACGAGAGAAGAAATGTCCCTGCTTGGCATGACAGCAGAGGGAAGTCAACGGAACTGCCACAGAGGTGCAGAAAGCAACTCCCCTTCTTCCCACCCCCAGATCAAGATACTCAGGGCTGGGGGCATGGAAGGAAACCTCTGGAAACAGCCTGAAAGGAAGGGCACCTTGGACAGGGAGGCCGGTTTGTGGAGGGGAGGACCGTTCGCTGTCTTGCAGCTGTGGTTAGACCCAGTCCACTGTGCTGAAGTGTGCAGGAAAGCAAGGGCAAAGGAACAAATGTCTATTTCTTCAATGTTCCTGTCGAATAAATAACTAGCTCCTATCCCAATATGATGCTAATTTTTAGCCTACGAATTGCAGCACAAGAGGTTCTCTTTAGCAGAGATTTTCTCATTTTGTTTTTAGGGCTTTCAGGTTTAAAAATAAACTGGCATTTTTGGATTAATAAAAACAATTCCATGAGGGATAAAATAGGCCACATTATTTTTTTCTCATAAGCAAAGAACACTAGCTTCATGTGCTGGTGAAATCAGTCACCATTTGGTCATAGCCCTACACCACCCACTCCCAGCTCCCCCTCCAGAGAGTAATGGCAAGAGATGCCACATCTTGCCAAGAAAAACAAGCTAGAGCTTCTCCACCTCAGCTGGGCATCAAAATCACCTGCAGCGGGGGAGAGGGGGAAGATGGCGGAAGAGTAAGACGCGGAGATCACCTTCCTCCCCACAGATACACCAGAAATACATCTACACGTGGAACAACTCCTACAGAACACCTACTGAACGCTGGCAGAAGACCTCAGACCTCCCAGGGCCCTATCCCGGACCTACAGAATCAAGATTCCCTGGACCTACAGAATCAGTCCAGGGCCCCATCCCGGACCTACAGAATCAGAATCAGACTGAGATTTCCTAACAATTCACTGATTATGCTGCTGGGTCTATAAAGGCACCTGAAATATCAACTAATCCTACAGAAGTCACCCCTGATCCGGGGGACGTCCTATGCATGAAGAAAAACCCATATGAGGAATAATTTTTTTCTAAACATGCCTCGACCTTCAAGATTTAAAATTATCTGAAGGCTAGAATGGTGGTTTTCAATTGTTTGTTTAAGCAGTAGACCCCTTTTTGCAAGCAAAACCCTTCACGATATCTCAAAATATCAAACCTACTGGCTGAGCTTCTCCAGGAGAAAGAGAGGGCAGAAACCCACTCAGGCCCCGGTACACCTCAAGGAAGCCTAGTGCCGCTGGTAGCATGGTTTGAAAACCACCGGGTCAGAATAAGACATTTAAATGGAATAAATATGTAGTACTAAACCTAAATTCAAATAATTAACTGGAGGGTTAGGGCTTCTGATTCGCACTTAGTCTAGGGAGATGGATTTAACAGAAGTTCACTTGAAAAAGAGAGGAAGGTTTCATTTCACTAGAAACACAACTTGAACCAACTATGTTCTCTGGCTACCAGGAAAAGCATGTGCAGTTTAGCCTGGGTTAATAACTACTATTTGTACTGAGAGATTTACCTTGTAGAAAGCACCTTCATATGCATGATCTCATTTAATACTGGATAACTCTGCAAGCTATTGGAATTATTTTCGCCATATTTTAGATGAGCAACTGAGAAAATAATGTGTGAGAGTAACTTACTCAAAGATGAATCCAGGCTTCTGCCTCCTGGGCTACAGACTTAAGGGGGAGTTTGAGAATAACAACCCACCGCTCTCTGGATGGTAGGAATGGTGTGTGAAAAACGTGTTTCATTCTGGTCGCTACATTCACGGAGGTGTGTCCAAATGGGACCATAGGCAGAGTACCTTAATCAGGGCAAAGAACAATCTGGAAATAGTGTATGAAGAAGACATGGAAAAACCAAGAGCCTTTAAAGATGGAAAGCAGAGGGTTTAGGAATGACATCATGGCTGTTTTTAAATAACAAAGGTCTATGCCCAGGGAGATAAGTCTTATATTGTATCGCATAAGAGTAACCTAGGCCCTTCCCCTTCTCTTTCCTGAAAAATTCAGTCCTAAAGTGGGGACAAGGGAAGGTAAGCCTTTGTCCAGGAACAGGTATGGGGAGGGATGTGGAAGCCCAGAGCAGGGTATCAGAGAAAGGTGTTCACGGTGGGAAGTAGGTTGTGGCACGGCATGCTGGAGCAAAAGCAGTTAAGGAGGGCAACCATGTGAGGGGCAGGGGCAGCAGTGGAAGACTGCCTACATAAGGGGAGATTTAATCAAATAAGTAAATCGTTCAGAACAATGGGAGCTGGGATTCTCACTGTCAAAGAAGGTAGTTATAAATATGGAAAAGGAAAAACCTAAAATAAACCCTGTCATGTCAGATAGGGATTTGAGATACCAATGTGAACTCGTGGTTTTCAAAATATATAACTGGATATAGAAATGCAGATGTAAACGTGTGTATGTGTACATATGTGTATATACATACACATATTCCATAGTCCTGTCCACTGAGAGGCCCCAGGGGTGGTGATAGCCTCAAAGCAATGAGCACACTTAGCAACCAGATCTTGGCTTCTAAATATCATTCTCTATGCAAAGGAACCAGGGTTCCTTGGAGAAATGGCTGATACAAAAGATGAGCTTGGAACATGTTGTTCTGCCAGAAAGCAAAGAAGGGCTCAAAGAGTGATGGGAGTTAAAGGGCATGAAAAGACTGCCACTGACTGCCAAACCTGGAACTAATGGGAACATCAAAGTAAGTAATGAGAGTAACAGTTTAATTAAAACATACTGGAACAAAATAGATCAAAAGTTCTTACTGATATTAATTAATTAATCAATCAAAATTCTGATGAGGAATGGGCTTTTTAATACATAATTTCACAATAACTTGCCACAAAATATGTATAAATTACAAAAGGGAAAAGGGTCACTTTATGCTGGAGAAATTTAGCAGACAACACTTTAATCAAGTGACCATCATCACTAATGGAACAAACACAAACAGAAATCAGTGCCACTTGATGGATGCAATGAGAGGAACGCAGCACCATTTCTGTAACTCTCCTGCCAAAGATGCACAGCCTGAATCTAAGAATGAAAAACTGGCAGACCAACCCAAATTGAGGGACATTCTACAAAATAACTAGTTTTAAATCTTCAAAAGTGTCAAGAACCTGACAGTGAAAGACTGAAAGAGACTAAAAAGATCCAACTAAATACAATGTGTCTTCTGAACTGAATTTCTTTGCTTTAGAAGACATGATTGGAACAACCGGGAAACTTGAATGAGATCTAAGATTTAGATGGTGGTAATGTATCAGTGGTAATTTCCTGGCTTTGATGGCTATACTGTGGTTATCTAGGAGAACATCCTAGAACATATACCCTGAAGTATTGGTGTTATAGCCATCATGCTGGCAACTTTTTCTCAGATGATTCAGGATAAAAACAAATTGTACTACTTGCAATTTCTCTGCAGGTATGAGACAGTCTCCAAATAAAATTAAAAATCAACAACAGTATATTAGGAAGATGGAAGTTCCAAGGGAAAACTACACCTAGTTTGCAGGAAAGATGAAACTCTCGAATGATTAAAGTGGTGCCCAAACAGATCCACCCTAAGGAGGGTTGGCAGGATGTTCAAGAGAAAATGCCTCACTGAATAGTAAGTTACAGGAGATGATGCCTATGTACTCTCCAATGATTTCATTCAACAAACATTTATTAAACACCTACTGTTTCAGACAATATGCTAGACACTGAGCTTATGAAAATAATTGAGAGACAGTCCCTGCAGTTGGAGACCTTATATTCTAGAGAAGGATGGTGATTCAGAAGCCTGCAGTTAGAATTTTAAGACAGGCATCAGTGTTACACATAGAAAGAAGCATGTGATTCAAGAACACTTTAATAACACTTTAGTAACAGTCTTTAATACTCCATTTTTCATTTATGAATTTTCAGTAGACTACACAATAGTTTATTATTCTATCATACTCTTTAACATTTTCATCCTAATTTTTGTGTGCTTGCGGGTGGTGTTGAGACATATGCAAAAACTTTATCACTTTTCAATTATGAACAGATGTAAATGACTTACTTGATGTTTTATTTTAGAATAACAAGCATCTTCTAAAATAAGATTCAAATGAGAAGCTAGGGCTATAGTTATTGAAAGAGACTTAACACTCCAAAAGTGAACCCTGATACGTTCTTCAAAAGTCACTCCACGTCTCTGTTCTCCAATTTCTACATCTGTCACAAAGATGTCATGATATGCTTGGAAGATGCTTTGAGATGCTTAGAAGAAAGACGTCGTAATTATAAAGCTCCGTTAAAATACAGGTTACTTTCACCTTTTGCCAGGGACTAACGATTACTGTGGACATATTAAGTAAGACAGAGTTATCCATCTAAAGGAGCTCACCTCGGCAATTTTATGGTGGGTGAAACATTATTTCGTTTTCCAACTTTTCCCCTTGGCTTTATTTCAATCTTCCAGGCATATCAAGTGAGAATGCTTCAGTGCTTTCTCACTGACCCAGGAGTGAGAGACCAGAGCAAGCAAGTCAGTATTCAATTACTTTCCCCACTTAGGTCTATACACCCTTCTTACACTTTTCCCATTTGACACTTTCATAACCATATTTAGCTTTCTTCCTACCATCTCCTTGTAATTCAAAAGGCAGTTTAGACTCCCATATGGTTGCCATCGAAGCTAACAGATGTCTAGCAAATTAAAACAAAAATTATGACTTATAAACTGCTGATGTATCATCATTCCAGAACATCTTACAATTTATAGTGAATCATAAGATAAGACTTCATACTTATGCCCCCGGCAAGTTTCCCTAAATCTCTCTCCTCTCTGAATTTAAGCCCTGTGGAAACAAATGAGATGCAACATTCTGCCATCAAACCTGGATAAACCTCCACTTAAAGATACAATGTAATATTTGCAAGGACATCAAAGAGAAATTTGGCCTCAAGGATCCAAGGCTTTTTAATCTTTGTACAGCAAAGAGAAGAGAAAAAATGACTTGGTTCTCCCAAGTCACTCAAGGCTTCCTCTGATCCATAGTGCTTTTTTCAAATACGTGATGATCCAATCTATGGAATCCATTCGCCTCATCTCCTTGGCAGATATTAAGAGGAGCATCATTACCTGGTAGTAATGATGCCAAAGTACCAGGCTAAGGTATTCTAGAAGTTTTATAGCCAGGATGGAACTAGTACAAAATCTGGAGACAATGACACAGACCATATTCATCATTTGTTAAATACCGAGACACTGTGCTGGGTAATATCTTATCTGATTGCATCCTTGAATCTACAACTCTATTGGATAATGTTATCTTTCCTTTATAAATGAAATTAAGGCTCAGTGCAGAAGACTCTATTTTCCAAAGATGGCCACAACCCACACGACCCTGACACCTGTCTGACAAAAGAGGGAATTTCCTTCATCAGCACTTTGAAACTGAGCAGGATCCACTCCTGTTTAAACCAGTGGAATAGATGAAACTGACACTAGGCCAGTTCCGGGAGTAGCCTTCACTGGCTGGAAGTTTCTTCTGCCAGTCTCAGAGACAGGAAGAAGCCACGTTTAGGTGCTCTAGCCAACAAATCTGGCTGAACTCTCAGCAAGCATCAACTGCCAGTCATGTGAGGGTACCACCTTGGGTATCCCACTCCAGTGAGCCTTCAGTTAACTCCAGCCCAGCCACATCTCACTGCAACTGCATGGGCCATTCCAAGTGCAAATCACCCACATGAGCCTGGTCAAATCACAGAACTGTCAGATATAATAAAGTTTTATTTTAAACCACTAAGCTTTGGGGTTGTTTGTTATGTAGCAAAAACAAATTTACAGAATTTGTAATAGCAATAACAAATTTACAGAAGCAGGCTGCCCATTCCTGACCCCAGTTCTTCAGTCAATAACATCTTAGTCTGAGTTACTGGGATCAAGTATCATGACTACCTTCCT
>NW_006790551.1:2474972-2482570 GCF_000442215.2 Lipotes vexillifer
TCCTGCTGATCATCACTCTAGAGACCAGGGTACTAAAAACTCAGAGATTCCAATATGGGGTAATTTTGAAGCAGACAGCAGGATAGGAAAGGTATGAGGGTGTATATGAGTGGAAGGCTTTAGGCACAGAAAGGAGGAACAAGGTGTGTAGAAAGCAGAGTAAGAGAAGAGCCCTTGTAACAAAGGCATCTACATAACAATTCTGCCTGGGGCAGCTGGTTTAGTTCCACAGCCTACATCTCTTTTCAGGCTTCCCATAAAACTTCCCCCAAGAGATGAAGACCTTCAAAATGAGACAAGACGTGACTCTCTTCTGCAACTCTCTATGCAAGCACTCTGCAATTCTTTGAAGCTCTCCACAGTTGCAGAGGTTTTGCTACAACCTAATCCACAGAAAATACTCAATGTGCCTCTGTACACTACAAAATTACACCAAACTGTCAGGGAAACAGGCCCAAATCCCTTTATTTCTTTTCCACCTCCTGCTACGAAACTGCAGAGAAAGCCCCTAGGTACTTTTTGTTGCCTAGTTGCTGAAATGTGCAACTTTTGCAAGTGTTCAAGTAGAATCAAGAGGCTTGGACTCACTATGCCAACAAGATCCAGTCCCAATTCGGTAGTCCTTGACTCTCAAAGTTATGAAAGTTTCAAGTTCAGATAAAATCAAAACGCCTCACCCAGAAATGTGACTTTTAAACATTTCCAACAAGGGTTGAAAAAAAGGAAGCAAGGAAAGAAAATAATTTCTTCTTCCTATATTTGTAGCAGTGTTTGACTGCAGGGAGGCGGGTGACTGCTAACAGGAATCATGTCCAATCCCTGGCAAAAATGGCCTGTGAAAGACTAGATCTGATATTTATTCATGTGTCCCCCTTCATCATCAGTCCTGAGGCCAGATGACATGCTGACACAGAAAGTGGTCTCCAATCCCTTCCATTTCCTTTTGCAAAACATTCATGAGCAGTGCAAGGTACTACTAGAGAAAACAGAAAATAAAAATAAAATAGCCTAGTAAATGTGTGGCAGAAAAAAGAAGAATATAAAGAGCTGTATTGACAACTATTCTCATCGATGTATATGTTTACAGCGTATGGCCAAAATTAAAGGAGAACCAAAATAAATACACCCTGTGTTAAGACTGTTGTGGATTATTATTGATCCCACGACTGGATTATTGTTTATCTCACACTGAACCTACACTGAACAGCAACTTGGAGAACCGCCCCCCCAAGACAGCCACCATCTTTACTTTCCATGGGGGGAAGAGTGGGGGGCAGGAGGAGTGCCCAGTAAGGAAAAGGATGGGATGGGATGGGATGGAAAGGAAAAATAACACGGTCTTTGAACCAACGTTTTCCTCTTGTCCTAGTGAACTCTTTGTCTGGTTGCTGAACATGTTTGTGAGATCAAGGAAAAGAATTCAAACAAAACAAAAGAGTAGGCATCCCAGCCTAATTACAATAGGTGCCCAGCACACTGCAGTGCCAGCAGAGCATGGTTTGAATCTTTCCTTCAAGCATTTGCTCTCCCAGTAGCCCCATAAAACATGCCTCGTACACCTTCTCCTCCGCATTTCTCCAAGGTTTCCCCAAAACGGCCCGCTCTATGTCACTCCTCAAACAGGAGGACGTGAGGCACGGACACACTGAAACATATGTTGATGGTGACTTCTTATTATCCTGACAATAATACAGAAAGAGAAATAAATCCCTCCACCCCACACGCCCACTGGTCAGTCCATTACGCAAAAGGAGCGCTTTCCAGATGAAGGGGAAGAGCGCGCAGGAAGCGATATTTACGTGCACATTACAGAACCGTATACCACCGCATCTGCATCCTACACAAAGCCCGAGATGGTGCAAGAAGATACACGCTGAACATGGCACAGACCAGCCGCGGCAACACGGAGCCAAGCCCTCGTCCAATCAGATCCTTGTTAGAAGGTGGACCTCAGGGTCGGGTCTGCCCGATTAGCCTTCCCTATTATGACACCACGCTCAGCCCAACATCCATATCCCACCCGGAGCAAATCTCATTCGAGTGGTTGCTCATCTCTCAAACTGCCGAGCCCTTTCTTTCATCTGCATCCACGCTATTCCTTCCTTAAAAAGCCATCCCAAGGCCTGGGTGCCCCCTTTCCGGCTCGGCTTTTCTTTTTACCTCTTCGCGTTCCTAGAAAGGATTAAATGTTTATCTCTCCAACGCGCAGGCTGAAAAGGCGGAAGGCAAATGCCTCTCCGGGCTACCGCAAGCGCCCGAGGGGCTGCGAAAAGTAAACGCAGAGAGCAACGTGGGGGAAATCGTCGCGAATCGATCGGCCACGATAGTCGAAATCCCAGAAGCGCTCCAACTTACCCAAAATATGACATTGAAGCCAAATATGAAATATTTGATGCAACAACTGACTTCAGGACCCTTGTAATGCTTCCCGGACATCCTCTGGGTTCATGAAGACACTTGCCCCGGCAGCCCGAGTTTGGAGCCCCTGAGCACCGTTGCTCGGAGCAGCACGGCGGGGAGCTGGGGCTCAGGGACGCCGCTCGGGGGCCGCAGCGCAGCGGTCGGGGCTGAGCAGCGCAAGGACCGACCTGCGGAGAGCGGCTCCCGCACGTCCAGCCCCTCGCGCGCCGAGGCCGCCGGAGCCGGGGTGGCCGCGAGCGGGCGGGGAAGCGCGTGCTGCAAGCCCAGAGCTTCGCTGGAGCTGGCCCCGAGCACAAGGCGAGCTCCCAAGCCCGTCCGCCAGACGATCCGTCCGTCGGTCAGTACCCGGGCAAACGCGGCCGCGGCAGATGCTGGAGGAGACGCTCCTCGCCCGCCTGCCGGCTCGCGAGCTCCCTCCCCCCGCTCGCTCCGCCCGCCGATCGCTCCGCCCGCGCCGCCCGCAGCTCCGCCCGCCTCCCGCCGCCGGAGCCTCGGCGAGGTGCGCGCGCGCACGGGTTTGGGCTCTCCCGGATGGCGGTGGGACGAAGTACGCGCGCCGCCCCCTCCTTCCAGCGCTCTCCGCTCCTGCTGCTCCCTCCATCCTCGCCCCTCCTCAGGCCAGCCTGGAGCGCCGCCGACCCGCGAGCACTGCAGCGGGGTAGGTGGGGAGGATGGCCGGGCGGAGGGAGAAGTATGGGTGCCCGGGGAGCACGCCCATTGGGAGCAGCCTGGAGGAGTGACGGGGGTTGATGAGCAGCGAGTCCCCCTCTGCCACCGGCAGCAGCAGGCAGCTTCTGGAGGGACGCGGGGGAAAGGGTCGCTTTGGGGCGACAGAAGGGATCCTGAGTGAGAATCCTCCCCGCGACCCCCGGACGAGCCTCCGTTCTGGGTGTAGCCACACTCACGGCCCCTGCTCCACCACCTGGTTTTGTGGCAAGAGAAGACGCCGGGCCACTGAGCCGGAGAGGAAAGGGGTCGTAGACTTTGCTGGGAGCAAAGGGGAAGGATAAGGTGTTAGGGAAGGGGGAGAAAAGAGAGATGGGAAATGGGGGGAGCGAATCGGGAGGGTTGCATAGGAAAGGCCCCCGAATCCCAGTGCGGCTCCAACCCAACCTCCGCACCTGCGGGAGAAATAGGCTTATCCTAGAAATGGGGACGAGGAAGGAGAGATGGCCCAAAGGAATCCTGACCCGGGATACAATCCTTGCCCTAGGGCCAGTTGCCAACAACAGAAACCCGGATTGCAAATGCTGCCACGAGACGCAATAGTGCCGAAGGAACTTGACTGATCTTAACTCTAAGAAGGAATCCAGCAAGACGTTCCAGGACGGTCTTCCGGGGAATCCGAATTGAGTTTATAGATCATGAACGGTTAAGCTTTTGACCTCTGAGGAAGGATGGAACGTGCCTGGAAATTATATTGGAGCCCTATCTGAGAAGGTGTGCCTGTTAGTTGTGTATCTGCCTCCCGCCTGGAGCATTTTCATAGGTGCTGACAAGCGGGTACCAGTATTTCATGGAAAAACAATGAAGAACCGCTCAGAACTGTGTGTAAACATCTGTGGGAATTTTTTTAAGGCTTCAGAAAGCTTCAGAAACAAAGCTTCAGAAACAAAGAGATGAGATCGGGAAATTTTTCCAGTACCACCCCGTGTAACCTGGTACTGGGCACAGAAATCTGCATGTTTCCTAAGCTCTCACGTGATACTTAAGTATGGTTGAGAACCTCTGTCCTAGGGCTTCCCTGGTTAACTACTCACTTTTCTCAAAAACTAGCTAGCTAGTTGACAACCTGTTACGTGGAGGAGCAAGAAGTTACTTTTTCTTGCAATAAATCGCACTTAAGTAGACTTGGTCTTGAGAGGGATTGGGGCTATATTGAGGCCACAGGTAAGAGCCAGGGTCCCCACAAAGGTGGAAGAACCAGGAGATTCTAGAATTATGACACTGGTTAACAGTGACTTGAGCCGTTTGGATGAAATAACCCTCTTTAAAGTGTCCTCCACCCACCCAAAACACAATCTGGTGGGCTTCAAAGGTAGTCTGCTCTTAGCAGCAGATTCCCTACTAACAGGAAGGCACTGACAAGCTTTACCTAAGTCCACTGGTGCTATATTGCAATTCTTTCTGTACATAAATAAAACAGTTCCTGCAGATTCCTGGATAAATCAAAGGAAAGGTCTATCTTAAGCTGATATGACACAACTCAGAAAAGGACTAGAAATTAGATCCAATTGATGACTGAGCTGATCCCTAAGCAGGATTTACCATTGAAATAAAACTCAACAGAGAAGGGGAAGTTCAGATAACTCACTGGTAATTTGGGGCAGGGGGGCTAGCTGAATTCTCATTTCATATGTCAAAAGCAAGTTCAAGGAGGATTTATGAGTTAAATATTTTTTAAAGCAAACCAGAAAATACTATTTGTTAAACCTCTGGCTAGAAGTATTCCTCAACTTAGAAGCAACAGAAGGAAATGATCAATGGATATGACTGGGTAATACCTAAAACTTCTATGTGTCAAACATTACTTTAGACAGAAACCTAAACCAAAAAAAGAAAAAAAGTGACAGCAAATATAAAAAAAAAAGTATGAATATCTACAAGTAGGGCTCATACAGCTAAAGTAAAATATAGAATCTCAGTTACTGAGTATAAACAGAAAACAAACAAATCACATACAAAGACAACAAATAGTAATAAATATATGGTGAAAAGTAACCTTATAGTAATTAAAGAAATAGATGTTAAAACAAACCAGTGATTAAGATACAGAGATAATAAGCAATGGTTTGCTCATACATTGCAGGTGTCATTATAAAATGATACTGTCCATTTGGAAAGCATTTTGACTATATGTCTGTAGGTCAGGGTGCTCCTACATTTTGATTCAGAGGTCCCACTTCTGGGAATCTAGCCAGAGACATACTACAAAATATGGGGAAAGTTATATGCTGCAAGTTGTGTATCACAGCATTATTTATATTGAAGACTAGGCCACAACTTCAAGATGCTCGAGGTAGGGGCTATACCCAACTCCCTGCAGCCACCTGGACCACGATGCTACTTCGTGTTTCTCTGCTTTACACATATTCCTGGTCTCTACCTGAAGGACGCTCCTGGCCCTGTGTCTGTGAGCTAAGCTCTCTTCTCTCACTTATCCTCAACACTTTTGATCAGCATTTTCCAGGCTCCCTCTTCCATCCCCACAAGGCCTCCTACACTCTTCCATTTTGGCCCTTGGAGACTACCTGTAATTACTCATTTCCCTCCCTGTCTCTTCCACTCTGCTACATCTCCTTCAAGGCTGTGCACCATTTCCTTTTAATCTTAGATTTACCAGCATCCTGCCAATGTTTCAGGTGCTTGATAAATATTTATTTAAAACTGGATGAATCAGGGACTTCCCTGGTGGTCCAGTGGTTAAGACTGTGGGCTCCCAATGCAGGAGGCGTGGGTTCGACCCCCGGTTGGGGAACTAGGATCCAGCATGCCGCATGGCACAGCCAAAAAAAAAAAAAGGATAAATCATTTACTCAAAACTTTTACAGACATTAAGGATGATGATTCTAATTGCTTATATGTGGAATATAGAAAAATGGTACAGATGAACTTATTTGCAAAGCAGAAATAGAGACACAGATGTAGAGACCAAACTTAAGGATACCAAGGGGGCAAGGGGGAGTGGGATGAATTGGGAGATTGGGATTGACATATATACACTAATATGTATAAAACAGATAACTAATGAGAACTACTGTATAGCACAGGAAACTCTACTCAGTGCTCTGTGGTGACCTAAATCAGAAGGAAATCCAAAAAAAGAGGGATCTATGTATACATATAACTGATTCACTTTGCTGTACAGTAGAAACTAACACATGGTAAAGCAACTATATGCCAATAAAAATTAATTTTAAAAAATGATGATTATAAAGAGTATGTGGCAATGTGTGAATACATTATAATGTTCAATTTTAATTTTGTGGAAATATCTCAAAGTAATATAAAAGTTAGATGAAAAAAGCAAGGTGCAAAATAGTATACAGAGTAGGCTACCATTTTGTAAAAAATAATAAAGCATGTTGGCAAAGGAGAGTGGAAAATTTATATATGCACATATTTCCTTGTTAATGGGTAGGCTCTGTGTAGAAGAAAATAAACTGGTAGTAGTGGTTTGAGGGGCAGGGGGCAGACTAGAGGCCTAAAGATATGATGGGAGGGAGGCCTGCTTTATTTTTCAATATATAAAAAATATATATATATTTTGTTTGTTTTCAAAATTTGTACCATGTATACAATATACCTGTTTTGAAAAACAAATCAATCTACAAAATTGTATGCAGTTATATGAAAAAAGGTGTGAATTCTTGACAAATAATGGTTGTTCAACTGTGGGACTGTGGGTGATTTTGTTTTCACGTTTCTGGTTTCTTTTTTACTTAATGTGGTTATACTGCTTTTACAATGACAAAGATAAAATTATAAATAAAGACATAAACAAATAACTAAGTAATCATTGTATTTATTTCAGTACCACCTTTCATGACTCAATAAATTCTGGCCTCTTTTAAGGAGGAAAGAAAAGGAGAGTAATTTTCTCCCTGGAGACAGCTACAGCCATCTCCTTGATAATTCTGAGGTTGAAAAAATGGTTAATAAGTTTAATTACTGAAAAGTTAATCAGCCTTTCAAATGGCAGTAAGAACAAGTAAAGCACGCTCTTCTAATAGTTGCCTAAAAAGCAAGATACGACAAGAGCGTTTTAACCTAAGGCACCAAATTTAGCGAGCTTGACTCTCTCTCTGTATTTCACTCTCCCCACCGACTTTCCGCCTCCCTCCTCTCTCTCTTTCACTGTCAGTCTCTCTGCTCCTCCAGTCCTGTATTTTTCTTTTCCTTCTCTGTGGCCAGCACTGGTGGTTGTCTACCCACCTAATGTTCCAGTGTCCCCCCTCTTTTCACAGCCATAGGCCTGGTAAGGTCAGCTCCAATGGGTGAGCCAAACCTGGCTCTTGCCAGTGTTCAGTTCAGAAACGGTCATGAGGCTTCCCTGGTGGCGCAGTGGTTGAGAGTCCACCTGCCGATGCAGGAGACACGGGTTCGTGCCCCGGTCCGGGAGGATCCCACATGCCGCGGAGCGGCTGGGCCCGTGAGCCATGGCCGCTGAGCCTGCG
>NW_006790551.1:2482668-2502965 GCF_000442215.2 Lipotes vexillifer
AAAAAAAAAAAAAAAAAAAAAAAAAAAAAAAGAAATGGGCATGAGACACAATTCTGACCAATGAGGAGAATCTTCTGGGAGTTTCCTCACATCTACAAGATGTTTTCTTTTTGGCCTTGGATATAATCGTGTTTGGATGTGACACCTGAGTCCTCTACAGCCTGACAATAATAAAGACCATACCAAGCATGGCAGAGTGAGAAAGTGAAAAGAACCCAGGCTTCGTGCCATCATTGCCTGGCTAACTTCAGCCTATTCAGGACTTCCTGTCACAGGAGAGAACTTGTTAGTTGAGGCACTGTGAGAGAGGTTTTCAGTTTCATGCAGCTCAAAGTATTCTGTTTTAAACACTCTGCTTCTGGAGTTCTCTCCTGACCCTTTGATTTTCTCTTCTTGAATCACCACCAGTGTTTCCACGTTTCTCTCAGTACCACCCTTTTTCTCCTTTTCCCTCCCGTCTCCTCTCTTCCCCAACTGTTCCTGTCCATCTTCAACAATACAGGGGGAACCTTTAGCACAGTCTGACCAGCTTACCCCCACCCCTTTCTCTCACTTTCTCAACCACAAAATGCATCCCCACCTCCGACCACACTCACACTTCACGGCTGACAGGGCTGGGTGGATCCACGCCAGGCCAGCCCCAGAGTCTGTCTCTCTCCATGTTGGAGTTCCTTAACAAAGGAATCCCTGCATGTGGCTGAAATGGAGGCGATGTTTTTTAGGAGAGCTGAGGGGCCTGTGTTTCCAGGAGAAAGACTCTCACACTCTCTCTGAAGAAAGAGGAAGGAAGCACAAACACCAAGAGAAACAGGGGCAGTGTCTCTGACAACGTGGGCCACGCAAACTGTTGTACATTTTGTGCTCTGAAAAGCTTCCGGCCCTGCTAAAGAATTTCTATTTCTGGATTTCTTCAAGAGGACCCTATCCTTGAGGTTTAAGAAGTTTTTAGATAGAATTCTTCCATTGCACCCCATTTTGGCTTTAGCTACTTTGGAGTGGGCATCTCATATTTGCAAATCAAAGAACCTTGATTAAAACAAGTCATCCCACCTCAAATCCATTTTCTAATGAGGTCAACTGAAAACATTTTTAATTGGCCATAATATAAATATTCATTGTAGTTAATGAATCAAATATTGTGCCTACTGTTCTTTCATCAAAAAGTGAGTAAATTAAAATATTCTATTTCTCTAAAAAACAAAGGATCCCCCAGAATGAGTATCACCCCGTGCCCCTCTCACCCCACGCCCACACGTACCCATTAAAGAAGTCTAGTTTTCAGGGCCCCAGGAAGAACATAAAAAGAAAGCATATCTGTCTCATAAATATGATTAAACAAGCATATGTAGAACACAGTTGTTTCACTTTTAAAAATCAATTATAATTGCTTGTGTAATAAAATGAATTCTATCTTTTACAAAACATGACAGCACAGGCGTTGATTTTGTTGATGTTGCTGTTTCACCTTCTTTTGGAAATATCACCTCAATTTCCTACTGCTTTGGAAATAGTCAGCGAGGCCTCCCTCTGAATCAAGGTGCCAGGCCCTACCCTCACCTTATCAGGGGCAGATGCATGACACACATTTGGCCAGTCAGAAGCTCCCTTCATGCTACTGCACAGAGGGAGGAAAAGACCAAAAACTACCTGGAGTTCACTCATTGCAGCCCCTGGACAAGTCTGAGGCTGCCCTTGGGACCTTCGGGGTCCTCCTGGTTCTTCTGCCCTCCCTCTAGTTCCATAAACTAGCTTATTTCCTCGAGTAAATTTCCCTTCTGATTAAATCAGCCTGCTTCAATGGCTTAGACCAAAACATTCCTAATCAACACTTGGTGAACTTTTTTTTTTATAACTTATTTATTTTATTTATTTTATTTTTGGCTGCGTTGGGTCTTCATTGCTGTGCGTGGGCTTTCTCTAGTTGCGGCAAGCGGGGGCTAGTCTTCGTTGTGGTGCACGGGCCTCTCATTGCAGTGGCTTCTCCTGTTGCAGAGCACGGGCTCTAGGCACATGGGCTTCAGTAGTTGTGGCACGTGGGCTCAGTAGTTGTGGCGCTCAGGCTTAGTTGCTCCGCAGCATGTGGGATCTTCCCAGACCAGGTCTCGAACCCGTGTCCCCTGCATTGGCAGGAGGATTCTTAACCACTGCGCCACCAGGGAAGTCCTAGGTGAACTTCTGAAACTGCACTTTCAGAGAAAAATGTTAACTTTTTTTCTGTTTTCCAAAGTAGCATAGCCTTATTATACAATATTTAGAAAATTCAGAAAAAAATTTTAAAGACTCCCGCATGACATTGCCAAAGAAAACTACTGTCAATATTTTGATATATTTTCTTCATTAACAAATATTTTTGTATGACTGATCTCATTCTGTAGAGAAAAAAACTTAAACCTACTACATTTTCCATTTGCCAGTGCCCCCAAGTAGTGCGGAGAAATCCCCCATCAGAATAGAAACAAGTCCAACTCATTTTCCAGGCTGTGGTTATCAGTCAAGATTCTAACCTCGTTGCCCTGTATCTCTAATCCTTGAGTGTTTTCCTTTTCCACCACGTATCGGTCTTTGTTTCCTTTCTCCTAAGACAAACATCCTTGCATGCTCCTTTACATTACTAACTCACTCTTACCTCCAAACAATCTCAAAATTCCATTCCCACCCCACAAACTCCATCCTTTTCATCCATCACCAAATCAAATTATATCGCAGTTAAGCATTTCAACTCCTTATAAAAATCTGCCCCCATTTAACACTAGGCATGCTAATCATATCTAGTAATTTCCTCTTTCACCATTTGGTTTCTTTCACCATCTAAAAACTTTGCTTCTGTGATATATCTCTTTGCAATGGAACTATAATTGGTGGAACATTGAACTTAATGTCCAGAAGCAGGGAATAGATATTAGCAGATTCATCAGATATCCATTTAGGTTTTATTAGGCAGAATCAATCGATTCAACAACAAATATTTACTGAGCACATCTCCCATTAAGGCACCTGTAGTCATAATTTCTGCCCTAAGGGTGAACTGGAAGAAATAGACAGAGGTAAGGACACAGGACAGAATGGACTAAGTGCTACAATTCCAACGAATTGTGTGATACAGAGTCATAAAAAAACTTCTTCCAGGACTTCCCTGGTGGCGCAGTGGTTGAGAGTCGGCCTGCCGATGCGGGGGACGCGGGTTCGTGCCCCGGTCCGGGAAGATCCCACGTGCCGTGGAGCGGCTGGGCCCGTGAGCCATGGCCGCCGAGCCTGCGCGTCCGGAGCCTGTGCTCCGCAACGGGAGAGGCCACAACAGTGAGAGGCCCGCGTACCGCAAAAACTTCTTCCAGTTCTACTTTTCCTTTTCTTTTTTTTTTTTTCTTTTCTGCAGTAGTAGCATTAAGGTGCAACTACTAGGGACAAAAACTAGTTCCATTTATGAAGACTGAATGTCTTATAACTGAATCATTTATTTGAATGAGTCCAGGACTCTGAAAGAATAAGTTTTAAAATTTATAATTAACCACAATGGTATAACCATTGTGGAAAACAGTTTGGCAGTTCCTCAAAAAGTTAAACAGAATTAACATATGATTCAGCAATTCCATTCCCTGGTATATACCCAAAAGAAATGAAAGCAGGGAACCAAAGAGATACTTGTTTACGAATGCTCATAGCAGCAGGAGAGCCAAAATGTGGAAACAGCCCAGTGTCCCTCAATAGATGAATGGATAAACAAAATACAGTATAGATAAACAAAATACAGTATATATACAATGGAATATTACTCAGCCTTAAAAGGGAAGGACATTTTGATACATGCTACAGCATGGCTGAATCTTGAAAACATGCTAAGTGAAATAAGATGGACACATACGGACACATATTGTATGATTCTATTTATATGAAGTACCTAAAAAAGGCAAATTCATAGAGACACAAAGTAGAATAGAGATTACTAGGGATTGAGGGGGAAGAGAATGAAGAGTTATTGTTTCATAGATACAGAGTTTCTGTTTGAGATGATGAAAAATTCTGGAAGTGAATAGTGGTGATGGTTGCAGAACACTGTGAATACTTAATGCCACTGAACTATATGCTTAGAAATGGTTAAAATGGTAAATGTTATGTTCTATATATTTTAGCACAATAAAAAAAAGTCTACACTTATGACAAAAAAAACAAACTGAAGAATAGTTCAAAATATAGAAATAAGTTACTCACTCAAGTCTAAATATGATCAAAATTAAATGTCCAATATATGCATTCTAAGGCTATGAGTTGTGTGTGTCCTCACTTTAGGAAATCTAATAGAAGTGTAAAAATAAACGTAGAGATGATTGCATATAAAAGGATCTGTTTTACAGAGGGATTTATCCAAGCATCCTTTTAAACAAGGAGCTGCCCCTGTAAACTTAATTGTTTGCTAATTGATCAGGAGCAACACAACAAAGGCTGTTGAGAGCAGAACACCCTCTGGAAAGAGGTATCAGGAAGCTGGGGCTGCTCTCTAGTGCACAGACTCACACAGGAGACCAGCCACCTGTGCTTCTCTCTTCCCAGAGGCGCTCTGGGCCCTCTCAAGCCTTCTAGGAGAATCCAACATAGCTGCGGTGAGTTGGGGATACAGTGGTGAGAGGATTAGCTACCTTCTAAACTGATGATCTGAGGTTTTATATCAATCACTCAGCAGCCTTTTCTATTAGACCACAAACTCCTTGAGGACAGGAATCAAATTTCTGTGTAGTGTGTTGCCTTGCAAGTATGCCACACGTGCTGGGTGTATAATATTATTTACTGAATAAATGAGTGAATGAATGAATAACTTTAGTACAAAATGGCAATGGAAGGTCAAACAAAAATAGTTACAAGGCAGCTCTGAAATTCTAATATACAAGAAATCCATTTGAGTCATAAACGTTCAAATGACACATACAATCTTAGAGAAACACTCCTCAAAGCATAAAGTGAGCAAAATCTGTGTCCACGCTTATCCTATCTTCTCCTACAAAAGGGACCTGTTTTCTACTGTGTTTGTAACTCCGTCTTATACCCAAATGCACCACATTCACTGGGTTCACCATAAACACTGTCAACAGAATGAGTGACAAGGCAAAAAATAGCTTGCAGTACTTTTCATTTTTTACAAGTGTGGAAAGCATATTAAACCATCTGCCGATTAAAAATATGCATGTTTTGACTTGCATATGAATCAAATTAACATACATAAATCCAGCACCTCCACATCACTAGATTCACAGCCACAGCCAATAAATTTCCGTGTTTCTTCAAATTCATCAATCCCAGAGTGACATGATTGTTATTAGAAATAAAATACACAGTAATGGTTTAAAACTAAAAGCTAACTTTTGTTTTATTTCAATTCAATGGTCATTTATCCTCTAAAAATAAAAAAGGCACAAGATCATTGGGAATCTAAAATTTTATTCTCAAATTTGCTCTATAAATACCTAATATCACCATGGGAAGCTAAAATTTGAGGTATAGAACAGGAACCGTCGTCCTTCAATATGATGAATTAGGATTAACCAAAGTACAACATGTTGAACCCTAGCACCTGGCTGCCTTATATAACCCCAGAAATGTGAAAGGTCTCAAGTTGCAGCTTCTAGAACTTCAGCTTCCACCTGCCCCTCTGCTCCCATGGGTCCATCACCACCACATTCTCTCCAAGACTAAAATTTATTCAGAAACTTGAAGGATTCTTCCCGAACAATTGCATCGAGGAGATTTAACTGTCGTGCTGTTTATTTGTACTATGTGCCTTTTGAGTTGAGTTGCTAATATTTAGTCGTATAATCATGGCTTTAGATGAGATCATGAAAAGCTAGTCCATTTCTTCCCTGGAGCAGGGAAGATTCTCTGGGAAGTAGAGGAATAGCTCTGTTATACTGTTATACTAACGGACCTGTCAACCCTCCTGGAAGGAAGAACACCTCCAAACTACAAACCTACGTTGGGCCCAAGACAATTAAGAGGGGGTCAAGGGAATTCCCTAGTGCTCCAGTGGTTGGGACTCTGGGCTTCCACTGCCAGGGGCCGGGTTCGATTAGCTGGTCAGGGAACTAAGATCCTGCAAGCCACCTGGCACAGCCAAGAAAAAAAAGGGGTCAATCACTGTTACTGAGAGACACGCTGCCCCTTCCTCTTAACTCCTCAGTCCCTCAGGATTCACCACCATCTGGAGTACTGCTCTAGGACCAAGGATGTAGCCTGGGTAGAATCTCTGGCACCCAGCCTCTCTTTGCACCCAGCTGTTGACATACCTCTGGCAACATATAAATGCCCAGCGCTTTGGTCATTGGGTCCACCCAGGACTGCCGGCACTGAGCCACTGAGGACAATGGAAATCTTTCCAGAGCAGTGTTTTCTAGCCTTGTCTTGTGATGAGAATCATCTAGGGCTATTGTCATAAACACAGATTCCCAGGCCCTTTCCCTAGATGTTCATTTTTAATAGGTCTCTACGGGGTCCAGGAATCTGATTATTTAACAAGGGCTCAGGTAATGCTCTTCACCAGGGAATTTGGGGAAATACTGAGTTCAGCACATTCTTCAAAGTGTTCCTTGAGTCTCCTGGTAGGACGGAGTTGCCCTGTGTGGATTCAAGTCTTGTCATCTCTGGGGATAATGAAGGTGAGTGGGAATGTACACTTTGTACACTGGGAATTCTCTGTAAATCCAAGCTGTGCTATCATTATCATAATTATATACCTCTAGCCATAGCCCCCGGACAACATGTACAGCTGGGGTAAACGTCTCGTCAGTGTGCAGGGCTAAGGCACCAGCCCCGGTCTCTGCAGATAAGGAGGGGCCAAAAGCAGAGGAGAAAGGGAGAAGGAGAGGCAAAGGCTGGAATCTGGAAATTAATGCATATGTATTTCAATCCACAGCTGCTCTGGCTGCTGATATAAATTAAAGAAAGAAGGAGGGAGAGTCAGGGAGAAAATGTTAACAGCATGAATTTTCCAGATATTAAGGACTGAATGTGTTAGCTGAATTATTCATTTATTAAACTTTTAATTTTATTTTTTAGTACTACTACACGAATAAATGTGAGTCGGACTCAGAGACACAACTCAGTACTAAGATAACCACCTGCACGATGGGTCGCCACGCAAAGTAGCCCGTGAGGTTTAGTCATCTACATGAGGTTGCCACAGCTGGGGAAAAGCCTCCAAGCTGGCAGTTTTGCTGCTGACTTACCATAAATTAAAGATGGATCTGTAGTTAGAGCACTGCCTCTCCCATGGACACAACGACCAGGCCCTTCCTTACAATATTGATGAAGAAAATTTGCAATGATGCCAGAAATGAAAGAAGTGCATATTCTTACAGGATGCTGGGAGATAATTTAGAAATAACAGCCACTCTTTTCTGAGACTTGAACAAGAAGTTGTGAGTTAAATAGCAGCCTGTAGAATCACCTGGCACTAAGAAAAGGACCATCGTGCTCCAAGTCTCCTTAAAAAGATGAACGCAGTCTTCTGTGATTGAATATGTTCCTGCATAGTAACAGAGAAATGGACTAGCTTTTCAAGATCTCATCTAAAGCCATGATTATACGACTAAATATTAGCAACTCAACTCAACAAAGGCACATAGTACAAATAAATAGCACGACAGTTAAATCTCCTCGTTGCAACTGTTCGGGAAGAATCCTTCAAGTTTCTGAATAAATTTTAGAAGATACAGGACTTCAGAGTTAACGCTCCTCAAAGCCAGAAAGGTACCTTAGCCTCTTTAGAATTTTTGGTTGCTCCTGTTGTGACAAACATTCCCAAAGAGTTGAGTTGCAGCCAGGAGATGGCTTTGGGATAATTAGGAAATACATTAGATGCCAAAAGTATATTAAATGCCCAATACGCCTCAGAGTAGGCTCTTTTGAGAGTCACATAAAATATGCAAGAGACACTTAACCATTCTCATCTTCAATTATAATTCCTTAGGTCTCATCACTTTTTTTCCTCAGATATGTATTAAAAAAGGTTTTTCATGCCCACCCTGCTGACAAAATTTCAACCACTGAAACTTTCCCTTTAAAACTAACAAGGCTTTTAATCTCCCTGAGTTCGCCAGATAATGAGTTTACAGGCCACTCAGAATCACCAGAGAGAGCAGAAACTGGAGCAGTACAGATGAGATCCTCGCAGATAAAGCACATCATTCAGGGCAGTCAGGAGCTGCAGCCTCTTCCCTCTCACTTAACCTTGTACCAAAGCTGCTGTGGGTAATTTGATTCCCTGCGCACCTTTCTCTGTTGAAATGGAACATGGATTTTTAGGGTGATGTTAGAGGGGGAGACCCTGTGAAGGAAGGAAAACTGTATAAGGACTTAGGAAATCTACCCTAACTCATTTGCCACGTGAGATCAGTTACTTCACTGCTCAAAAACCTGTCTCCTTACCTGAAACGGGGGAGGTTAGATCAAACCGGTGGGATAAAGATCTTGATCTGGAAGAATTCTCTCAAGTCCCCGCTTGGGGAGAGTGGGAAAAGTAAGTGGGTTCTAGGCTATGTTTCGCTCAGAACACTTCTACTTTTCTCTGTTTCCATGTTGGTGTTTCATATAAGATTTTCTGAAAGGTATCCCATGCTAAAGAAAGTTTGCAAACCCCTGAACTAAAACAACTGTTTCCTTCCAGCTCTCACACCCTCTGACTCTTTAACATTCAATGATAAGAGGGATGCATGCCTGCTAAAGCAACCAGAAAGTTCTCAGTTAGAGTATTACCTAGATATTGATCAAATCTGCAAATTGAAGAGATGCTTGAAGGATGTGAAAGAGGAAATTTAGAGAAACCCAGATGGTGCATCTTATTTCCAGATTAGGAAGGAGACCTGTATCACTCTTTCTTCCTTCCCTACTTACAGCCAATATCTACCCCTTACTCAGTGGTTCTCAATTCTGACTGTCTAACAGATTAGCCTATTAAATTATTCAGGGATCTGGGCTCCTGAGATTCTGAGTCAACAGATGTAGAGACAGAGTTTTTTCAGCTACTTCATTTTAGTTTGGTTTTGTTTTAAGATCCATAGGTCATTTTGGTGTGCAACTAGGACTGAGAATCTCTGCTTGGCTTCAGCTCTCCAACCATCAATAAGACCATTCCCTTAAAAGACATTAATGACCTCCCACAATGTCAGTTATCATTTTTAGGCAGATGACCCCAAATTGAACTCTCAAGAGACATCCATCTTCCATCTCGGTGTTTCAGAAGCTCTTCACCCACCAACCAGTCTTGTCTCCAATATCTATCATTCTGTTAGTGGCCCAGCCCTTCTTCCAGTGTCTAATCCTCCAGTGACCTGAAGGCATCTTTGATTCCGCCACTCCTGTGCTCCCAGCATCCTATCTGCGCAAACTCAACAAACCTACCCTGTATCTGACCCTAAATCAGATCCCAGCCTCCTATTCCTACTGCCACTCTTCAACCACGCTCCTTTATGTCTTGTCTATATTGTTTAAAGCCACTTACAGAATTCTCATTTTCCCATCTTTACCCTCTTTGATCCATATTAATCTGACTTCGTTAGCCTCTTGTTTAAATAATTACAATGCTTCCCTATGGCGTACCCTTAAAAAAATAAACCCCTTCGAGCTTCCCTGGTGGTGCAGTGGTTGAGAGTCCGCCTGCCGATGCAGGGGACACGGGTTCGTGCCCCGGTCCAGGAAGATCCCACATGCCGCGGAAAGGCTGGGCCCGTGAGCCATGGCCGCTGAGCCTGCGCGTCCGGAGCCTGCGCTCCACAACAGGAGAGGCCACAGCAGTGAGAGGCCCGCGTACCGCAAAAATAAAATAAAATAAAATAAAATAAACCCCTTCGTCTTTTAGGTTCCACAGCAGGAACCCAATCTAAGTTTCCAGCCTTATCTTCAATTACATAGCAGCATGAACACAATACAACAACCAAAGAGCGTGGCTCTCTCTTCCCTACCCATGTCCTAGGCTTTCCTGATTATGTGCCTTTACCCTTAACCACTCTCTCAGCCCAGAAGACCCTCCTCCCCATTCTATGCCACTCCCTTCCTAAAGGCTCTCCACAGTCTCCAAGTGAGTCTGAAGCACAACGGAAAACATTGTGCTTGGCCCTCTTTCATGACAGTCATTATATCCTGTCTTGTAGTGTAGTTATCTATGGCCATATCTTATCCCCTTTACTGAGCCATTGCTTCTTCAGAGAATGTCCTGTGAGCCTTGTAGCTATATAGAAAGAGAGTGGACTTTGGAGCCAGACAGCCCTGTGTTGCAATTCCAGCTCTGCCACCCAACAGCTATTTGAACTGGTTCATATTATTTACCCCTTACCTGCTTTAGTCTTCCCATCTGTAAAATGGGAATATTAATATGCACTTCCTAGGATTAGTGTAAAGTTTTAATAATATATTACATGTAAGGTGCCTGACACAAGAAAGGCCCTCAAAAAATTGTCGTTCCCATTAGCAAATGTCAAATGGAGGCTGGACAGGCCTTCATCTATAATGGAAGGTGATGTCCTGCTAACCCAGCTTCATGGGAACCTTCCTCTATAGATATTCACCACCTGGTACTTTTTACAAATTAAGATGGTAACAAGGCTATTTAAAATTTTGAGACAAGATTCTAAAGCAGACTATTGGTTTCTTCCCTTTTATCTATTGGCGAATAATAATAAGGGTTGGTAGAAATAGTGAAATGGTTGGTAGACAGGAAAGGGAAGAAAGACCAGCAAGAAAACACTGGATTAAGATATCCAGCAATACATACTGAGACACATAAAATGGCCACAATTTTGCCAAGCAAATATTATCAACTTACATTATGCAGTATGTAAAGGAATAAGCCACCATAGTCAGGGGGGTAGAAATCATTAAATAGAAGGACAGTTATTAACATAATACATCAAATCATTACATCAAATACAAAAAAAATTACTTCTATAGATGCTTAAAGTGTATTTGATAAGATTCAACACCAATCCCTAGTAACATTATTTAAAGAGTAGAAATAGAAAAAATATTTCTTTAATATAAGAAAAAGTAAGGGCAGACAGCAGAAGCAAGAAGAACTACAATCCTGCAGCCTGTGGAACAAAAACCACATTCACAGAAAGATAGACAAGATGAAAAGCCAGAGGACTATGTACCAGATGAAGGAACAAGATAAAATCCCAGAGAAACAACTAAATGAAGTGGAGATAGGCAACCTTCCAGAAAAAGAATTCAGAATAGTGATAGTGAAGATGATCCAGGACCTCGGAAAAAGAATGGAGGCAAATATCGAGAAGATGCAAGAAATGTTTAACAAAGATCTACAAGAATTAAAGAACAAACCAACAGAGATGAACAATATAATAACTGAAATGAAAACTACACTAGAAGGAATCAATAGCAGAATAACTGAGGCAGAAGAACAGATAAGTGACCTGGAAGACAGAATGGTGGAATTCACTGCTGTGGAACAGAATAAAGAAAAAATAATGAAAAGAAATGAAGACAGCCTAACAGACCTCTGGGACAACATTAAACACAACAACATTCACATTATAGGGGTCCCAGAAGGAGAAGAGAGAGAGAAAGGACCCAAGAAAATATTTGAAGAGATTATAGTCGAAAACTTCCCTAACATGGAAAAGGAAATAGCCACCCAAGTGAAGGAAGCCTAGTGAGTCCCACACCAGATAAACCCAAGGAGAAACACACTGAGACACATAGTAATCAAATTGGCAAAAATTAAAGACAAAGAAAACCTACTGAAAGCAGCAAGGGAAAACAACAAATAGCATACAAAGGAACTCCCATAAGGTTAACAGCTTATTTCTCAGCAGGGCAGGAACTCTACAAGCCAGAAGGGAGTGGTATGCCATATTTAAAGTGATGAAAGAGAGGAACCTATAACCAAGATTACTCTACCCGTCAAGGATCTCTTCAGATTCAACAGAGAAATCAAAAGCTTTACAGACAAGTAAAAGCTAAAAGAATTCAGCAACACCAAACCAGCTCTACAACAAATGCTAAAGGAAATTCTCTAAGTGCGAAACACAAGAGAAGAAAAGGACCTACAAAAACAAACCCAAAACAATTAAGAAAATGGTAATAGGAACACACATATGTATAATTACCTTAAATGTGAATGGATTAAATGCTCCAACCAAAAGACACAGGCTCGCTGAATGGATACAAAAACAAGACCCATATATATCTTGTCTACAAGAGACCTACTTCAGACCTAGGGACACGTACAGACTGAAAGTGAGGGGATGGAAAAAGATATTCCATGCAAATGGAAATCAAAAGAAAGCTGGAGTAGCAATACTCATATCAGATAAAATAGACTTTAAAATAAAGAATGTTACAAGAGACAAGGAAGGACACCACATAATGATCAAGGGAAAAATTCAAGAAGAAGAGATAACAATTATAAATCTATATGCACCCAACATAGGAACACCATAATACATAAGGCAACAGCTAACAGCTATAAAAGAGGAAATTGACAGTAACACAATAATAGTGGGGGACTTTAACACCTCACTTACACCAATGGGCAGATCATCCAGACAGAAAATGAATAAGGAAGCACAAGCTTTAAATGACACAATAAACCAGATAGATTTAATTGATACTTATAGGACATTCCATCCAAAACAGCAGATTACACTTTCTTCTCAAGTGCGCATGGAACATTCTCCAAGATAGATCATATCTCGGGTCACACATCAAGCCTCAGTAAATTTAAGAAAATGGAAATCATATCAAGCATCTTGTCTGACTACAACGCTATGAGATTAGAAATGAATTACAGGGAAAAGAACATTAAAAACACAAACACATGGAGGCTAAACAATAGGTTACTAAATAACCAAGAGATCACTGAAGAAATCAAAGAGGAGATCAAAAAATACCTAGAGACAAATGACATTGAAAACACGACAATCCAAAACCTATGGGATGCAGCAAAAGCAGTTCTAAGAGGGAAGTTTATAGCTATACAAGCCTACCTTAAGAAACAAGAAACATCTCAAATAAACAATCTAACCTTACACCTAAAGGAACTAGAGAAAGAAGAACAAACAAAACCCAAAGTTAGAAGAAGGAAAGAAATCATAAAGATCAGAGCAGAAATAAAAGAAATAGAAATAGAGAAAACAATAGCAAAGATCAATAAAACTAAAAGCTGGTTCTTTGAGAAGATAAACAAAACTGATAAACCATTAGCCAGACTCATCAAGAAAAAGAGGGAGAGGACTCAAATCAATAAAATTAGAAATGAAAAAGGAGAAGGTACAACAGACACCGCAGAAATACAAGGCATGCTAAGAGACTACTACAAGTTACTCTATGCCAATAAAGTGGACAACCTGGAAGAAATGGACAAATTCTTAGAAAGGTATAACCTTCCAAGTCTGAACAAGGAAGAAATAGAAAATATGAACAGATCAATCACAAATAATGAAATTGAAACTGTGATTTAAAATCTTCCAGCAAACAAAACTCCAGGACCAGATGTCTTCACAGGTGAATTCTATCAAACTTTTAGAGAGAGCTAACACTCTATATGTATTCTTTATACTTAGAGAATCCTAAGGATGCCACCAGAAAACTACTAGAGCTAATCAATGAATTTGGTAAAGTTGCAGGATTACAAAATGAATGCACAGAAATCTCTTGCATTCTTATACACTAATGACGAAAAATCTGAAAGAGAAATTAAGGAAACATTCCCATTTACCACTGCAACAAAAAGAATAAAACACCTAGGAATTAACCTACCTAGGGAGACAAAAGTCCTGTATGCCAAAAACTATAAGACACTGATGAACGAAATTAAAGATGATACCGACAGATGGAGAGATATACCATGTTCTTGGATTGGAAGAATCAATATTGTGAAAATGACTATACTACCCAAAGCAATCTACAGATTCAATGCAATCCCTATCAAATTACCAATGGCATTTTTACGGAACTAGAACAAAAAAACTTAAAATTTGTATGGAGACAGAAAAGACCCCGAATAGCCAAAGCAGTCTTGTGGGAAAAAAACAGAGCTGGAGGAATCAGACTCCCTGTCTTCAGACTATACTACAAAGCTACCGTAATCAAGATAATATGGTACTGGCACAAAAACAGAAATATAGATCAATGGTACAAGATATAAATCCCAGAAATAAGCCCATGCAATTATGGTCAACTAATCTATGACAAAGGAGGCAAGGATATACAATGGAGAAAAGACAGTCTCTTCAATAAGTGATGCTGGGAAAACTGGACAGCTACATGTAAAAGAATGAAATTAAAAACACTCCCTAACACCATACACAAAAATAAACTCAAAATGGATTTGAGACCTAAATGGAAGACCGGACACTATAAAACTCTTAGAGGAAAACATAGGAAGAGCACTCTTTGATATGAGACCTAAGACCGGACACTATAAAACTCTTAGAGGAAAACATAGGAAGAGCACTCTTTGATATAAATCACAGCAAGATGTTTTTTGACCCACCTCCTGGAGTAATGGAAATAAAAACAAAAGTAAACAAATGGGACCTAATGAAACTTCAAAGCTTTTACCCAGCAAAGGAAACTACAAAGAAGATGAAAAGACAACCCTCAGAATGGGAGAAAATATTTGCAAGTGAATCAACGGACAAAGGATTAATCTCCAAAATATATAAACAGCTCATGCAGCTCAATATTAAAGAAACAAATAACCCAATGCAAAAATGGGCAGAAGACCTAAGTAGACATTTCTCCAAAGAGGACATACAGATGGCCAAGAAGCACATGAAAAGCTGCTCAATATCGTTAATTATTAGAGAAATGCAAATCAAAACTACAATGAGGTATCACCTCATACCAGTTAGAATAGGCATCATCAGAAAATCTACAAACAACAAATGCTGGAGAGGGTGTGGAGAAAAGGGAACCGTCTTGCACTGTTGGTGGGAATGTAAATTGATACAGCCACTATGGAGAACAGTATGGAGGTTCCTTGAAAAACTAAAAATAGAATTACCATATGACCCACCAATCCCACTACTGGGGATATACCCAGAGAAAACCATAACTCAAAAAGACATATGCACCCCAATGTTTATTGTAGCACTATTTACAATAGCCAGGACATGAAAGCAACCTAAATGCCCACCGACAGACGAATGGATAAAGAAGATGTGGTACATATATCCAATGGAATATTACTCCGCCTTAAAGGAGAACAAGATTGGGTCATTTTTAGAGACATGGATGGATCTAGAGACTGGCATACAGAGTGAAGTAAGTCAGAAAGAGAAAAACAAATATCGTATATTGACTCATATATGTTGAACCTAGAAAAATGATACAGATGAACTGGTTTGCAGGGCAGAAATTGAGACACAGATGTAGAGAACAAACTTATGGACACCAAGGGGGGAAAGTGGTGGGCAGGGGGGTGGTGCTGGGATGAATTGGGAGATTGGGATTGACATATATAGACTAATTTGTATAAAATGGATAACTAATAAGAACCTGCTGTATAAGAAAATAAAATAAAAATCAAAAATTCAAAAAAATAAAAATAAAAAAGAAGTTTGATATTCCTCTAACACATGTAATAGAAGAAAATCTGACTCTTAATGTTCAGCTTTTTGTAGAAAAACTCCACTGAAACAGAAATGTGTACAAATGATAAACGTATAGCTCAATAAATTTTTCAAAAATTAAATGTGAATGCAGAATAAAAGACAGATAATGCTCTATACTTAAGGTGCTGCCCTCATGTTTCCATTCCATTCTCTAGCTGCATCCGTGCAAAGAAGTGACTTCTGTTAACATTAAATAAAGGTACCTCTTTTTGAGGTATACAGATGTAATCATGTTATCTGAATTACTTTGTTCAACATACGTTTTTGACATTTTTTTCATGTTTTGTGTCTAACTATGACTAGTAAATTCTATTGATGGATAGTGTTCTAAAAAAAAAAAAAGAAAGAATATGATTAAGGCTAACAGCCAGCATTATATGTAATAGTAAAACATTAGTGATATCACCATTAAAAATAGGTACAAAAGGGGCTTCCTCATGGTGCAGTGGTTAAGAATCTGCCTGCCACTGCAGGGGACACAGGTTCAACTCCTGGTCTGGGAAGATCCCACATGCCGCAGAGCAACTAAGCCCATGCACCACAACTACTGAGCCCATGCGCCACAACTATTGAAGCCCACACACCTAGAGCCTGTACTCCGCAGCAAGAGAAGCCACCGCATAAGAAACCCGCGCACCACAGCGAAGAGTAGCCTCCGCTCGCCGCAACTAAAAGAAATCCCGCGTGCAGCGAGGACCCAATGCAGCCAAAATAAATAAATAAATAAATATATATATATATATATATATATATATAAAATATGTACAAAAGAAGGAATATTACTTAATATTGCTCTGAAAGTTATAGCCAATACAGTATGACATAATACAAAATTAAAAGTATATTATTAATAATGAAGAGATAAAAAGACATTTATTTGGGGATGAAGTCATTATATAGGTCCAAAGAAATAAGTTAAAAATTGATTAAACACAAGGGGATGAATGTAAGATGAACACACAGAAATCAAAAGCATTCCATACAGTTGAAATTATAAGCTAGAAACTTTTAAAATATATATTTATATGTAATTCTAAAAAGGATTTTAGATGGTTGTGAGAAAAAATGAATATAGAGAGCCCATGCACGGTAATAACAAAAATATAAAACATCTTAGAAATAGCCTTAATGCATAATTTCTTTCATCTATGCAAAGAAGAGAGCAAAATTTTATTGAGATATATTTAGTGAAGCTTGAGAAAATGGAAAAATATGCTGTGTTTCTGAGCAGGAGGACATTGTTACAAATATTTACATATTTTCAAAATAATATAGGTTTAATCACGACTGTCATCAGTCAACCTACTATATGCCTAACAAAATTCTAGGTACTGAGGATAACCATGCAAGCAGTAAGTAACACAAAGACTCTGCCCACATGGTGTTTAGATATTTATGGAGTTGACACACGAAACAAATAAAGTCTTACTCTTACACAATGTTAGGAAATGATACATACACTGAATAAAAATAAAACAGGGTCAAATGAGAATGAAGGACAGGGATGCTGTTTAGAATAGAGGGGTCATGAAAAGCCTCTGAAGAAGTAACATTTAAACAGATATTTGAATAAAGTGCAGTGGAGAGCCATGTGGCTGTCGGGAGGAATAGTGTTTCTTGCAGAGGGAACAGCAAATGCAAAGACCCAAACATGGAACCATGTTTGACGTCTTCCAGGAATAAAAAGTAATCCAGTGTTGCTGAAGCAGAGCAACTGAGGTGGTCATTGGTAGGGGATGAGGACAGAGGTAATGAGGGACAGATCATATGTGGGCCTTGTAGACCACATAGGGTCTTTGGGTTTTGTCCTAAGTCTGATGGTAGCCATTGGTAGATTTTGATCAGGTGAGAATGTGATCTAATTACATTTTTTAAAACGATTTGTCTGGCCTCAGTGCTGAGAATAGTTAAGGTAGAGGTGAGGGAGGAATAGTGAGATCAATGAGGAGGGTATTTCAATGACTCAGGCTGGAAAAAATAGGCCTGTATTGGGTAGTGGGGTAGAGTAATCAAAAGTGGAATCCAGATATAGGTTGGAGGTAGACATAAAAGATTTGCTGATGGGTTGAGTAAGAGGGGTAAGAGAAAGAGAAGAATCAAGGTTGGCCACTAGGTTTTTGTCTTGAAGCAACTGGCTGGATCATAGTGTTACTTAATGAGGTGAGGTGAAGACTGGAAAAGGAGCACGAGTTGGGGGACTGAAACCAAGAGCTGTGTTTTGAAGATGTCAAATTTGAAACTTCTATCAGACTCCAAGTGGAGATGTTGAGCAGGCAGTTTCCATGAATCTGAAACTCAGGGGAACTTCTCAGGCCATCAGCATGTAACTGGAATGTAAAGGCAGAAGATTGGATGAGGTCATCTATGGAGAGAATGCACAGAGAGACACCCAGGGCCCACCAGTGTTTAGAGTTTGAGACAAGGAAGAAGATCCTTTAGAGAAGACTGAAAGGAAGCAGCTAATAAAATAGGAGAGAACCTGGGAGAGTTTGGAGTCTCAGAAGCCAAATAAGTAGTTTAATATAACTCCCATCAAAAATATCAATGATTTATTTTTATTAACTGACAACATCATTCTAAAACATATCAGCAAAGCTTAATGCACACCTAGGATAATGGACCATCTTGTCACATATTTCTTTTTTAACAACTGATCTGGACATGATGTTTTTATGACCTTGTAAAATGAAAAGGAAATCTTTCTTACTTAAAAATAATCTATTTACCTATGTAAGCACTCTGTCTTCCACTATACAACCCCTCCATTTTATACAGGCACACTTGTTTCAGTCACCTTGCTGGTGTTCTTGTAGCAAGTTAATAAAATGTAGCAGGAGTTTGAGAAAAATTTGTCTAAAAAATTTTGCTTTTGGTACTTGGAAATTGATCCTATTTTATATAAGAATCTATTATGCCATTAGAAAGCATATTAAACCATCAGCCAGGCATAAATTATTCAATAAATAGTGTTGGGACAAGTGTTGAGAAATATGAAAACTAAATTGTTTTCTCACTTCATTCTACAGACCAAAGTAAATTCTAGACTGATTAAAAGTTAAATCTTTAGGGAGTTGCCTGGTGGCCTAATGGTTAGGATTCTGAGTTTTCACTGCCAATGGCCCAGGTTCAATACATATAAATGAATCACTGTGCTGTACACCTGAAACTAACATGATACTGTAAATCAACTATACTTCCATTTAAAAATAAGTAAAAAAAAAAAAAAGAAAAAGAGAGAAAATTTTTAAAAAAAGAAAATACAACATCTAGTTATAAAACTTCGACAAGGGGGAAGATTTCCTAAACTTATAAATAACAGAAGACATTATAAAGCAAAAGACCAGCAGATTTGAATATATAAAAATAAAAAATGCTATGCACGAAAAACCATACAGTAAATGTTAAGATGGGAAAATGTTTTCAATAAAATGTCAAAGTTGATATATTTTCTATATAAAGAGTTTATGCAAACTGATAAGAAAAGCAATAGGATATAAAAATAGATAACTAATAGGGACCTATTGTATAGCACAGGGAACTCTACTCAGCACTCTGCAATGACCTGTATGGGAAAAGAATCTAAAAAAGAGTGGATATATGTGTATGCACAACTGATTCACTTTGCTGTACACCTGAAAGTAACACAACATTGTAAATCAACTCTACTCCAATACCTCTGTTTTGCCCCTCCCCCGCAACTGGTAACCACTAGTTTCTTCTCTATTATCTGTGTCTCTTTCTTTTTTGTATATTTACTAGTTTGTTTTATTTTTTAGATTCCACATATAAGTGATATCATACAATATGTCTTTAAGAGAGCCCTCTTTTGTTCCGATGGTATGCATTTAGACAAGCAACTTGAATTTGTATCAAGATCCTTAAAAAAGGTCCATACTCAATGGATGGCCCAGCATTTCTACTTGTAGACTATCTTAAAGAAATAATTATTTTATGGAGAAAGCATTTTACCAAAAAAATAAAAAATAAATAGGATTATTTATAATAGCTTCAAAATGGAAATAGAAAAGTTTTGCAGATACAGTGGACATGAAATGGTTAAATTAGAAAAACAGCTTTCCCTGTTACAGCCAGAAGTAATTCTTAATGCTACAAAGGAAGTTTCACTGTGTGCATATTTCTGCCCAGTGGGGATCTCTTTGTAGTTCTGACCCTAATCAGTAAGTCAGTCCACCAAAAGAAGAATTTAACTTCCATCCACACAATGTGGGCAGACCAGGGAACACAGAGAACCCAGATTAAAGGACTAGAAAGCTCCAGGGTTGAAAGGGAGCCTCCTCTGATAACAAATAAGTAGCAGGAGACGTTTTGCAGAGTTTACTGAAGGAAAACAAAGTTTCCTTTGTGATAAAAATGATAAAGACTATTATTTTGAGCAAACTCAAAGCAAAGACAGACCTTCTGCAGAGAAATAAGGGCTACAATAAAAGAAAATGACATTCTTGCAAAACTAGCACAGGAAAGAAGGTGAAGATCAGTAGCAGAACTCAGGTGAAGTTCATTCACTCTTTCATTAATTTATTAGTTGATTCATCAACTATTTATTGAGCAGCAAATATATGCCAGGCACTAAGCAAATATTGGATGTTCAGGCTTCCCTGGTGGCGCAGTGGTTGAGAGTCCGCCTGCCGATGCAGGGGACACGGGTTCGTGCCCCGGTCCGGG
>NW_006790551.1:2503492-2504228 GCF_000442215.2 Lipotes vexillifer
GCTTTGCGGCATGTGGGATCTTCCCGGACCGGGGCACGAACCCGTGTCCCCTGCATCGGCAGGCGGACTCTCAACCACTGCGCCACCAGGGAAGCCCAAGATTTGAAATTTTAAGTAAAGTTTGAAAAGTGAAAAAGATGTAGCTAGGGTAAGGATTTTTACCATTTCCTTAGTGGGGAAGGAATTGGAAATCTTATTTGTGGTTTACTGAATATATGGTGCACATAAGTTTTCTATACAGTGAAATTAAGTGTAATTATAGCTTTTGTTCCATTGGATGAATTCCATCATATTCAACAAATTCTATTATTTTTATAAAGACCTAAATTATTCATCTGGATAGTTTAGGCTGTGTGACCCTTTCCATCTATTTAGTCAAGATTCTGGTATTTAGCAACACTTCTGTCTGGGTTTCTAACCATTACCAAACCTTAACCATTTAGTATAGGCTTATTAAGATCATACTTTCATTTAAAACAAATATGTGTTGAACACCTGTTGTGTGCTAAGCTCTATTTTTGCAGCTGAAGTTACAGTGGAAAGGAAGACAGAAAAGGCCCCTGACTTTAGGGAGTTCACATTCTAGTATGAACTTAAACTCTATGCTTCTAATGTTCTAATTAACATTCCCAATAGCAATACATAAGGATGACCACTTCATTGTATTGCATTGGGCATTACTGTTCTTGCTTTTTTTTTTTTTTTTTTTTTTTTTTGCGGTACGCGGGCCTCTCAC
>NW_006790551.1:2504342-2558889 GCF_000442215.2 Lipotes vexillifer
CGGTACGCGGGCCTCTCACTGCTGTGCCCTCTCCCGTTGCAGAGCACAGGCTCCGGACGCGGAGGCTCAGCGGCCATGGCTCATGGGCCCAGCCGCTCCACGGCACGTGGGATCTTCCCGGACCGGGGCACAAACCCGTGTCCCCTGCATCGGCAGGCAGACTCTCAACCACTGTGCCACCAGGGAAGCCCTGTTCTTGCTTTTATAACGAAGAAAAGTACAAAAAAAAATTAGGCATTGTTACAGGTTGAACTATGTCCCTGCAAAAAGATATGTTAAAGTCCTAAACCCCATTACCTCAGAATGTGACCTTACTTGGAAGTAGGGTTTTTGTAGATGTAATTAGTTACCATGGAGTCATCAGAGTGGGCCCTTATCCAGTATGACTGGTGTCCTTATTAAAAGGGGAAATTTGGACACAGAGACCTATACACAGGGAGAATGCCACGGGAAGATGAAGATAGAGATCGGGGCTATGCAACTACAAGCCAGGGGATGACAGTGACCACAGCAAACCACCAGAAGATAGCAGAGGGGTGTAGAGCAGATTTTCCCTCACAACACTCAGAAGAAATCAGCTCTGCCAACCCATCAGTCTCAGACTTCCAGCCTCCAGACAATACCTTTCTGTTGTTTAAGCCACCCAGTCTGTGGTACTTTGTTATGGCAGCCCTAGCAAACAAATACAGGCATATTTCTTACTTTGGGTTCCCCTAAAAGCAAAGATTGAGAAAGGGACTTGGGTGTATCAATGTTGTTTGACAACTGTGCACAGGATATAAACCTTGCTCTCCGAAGTATTGCAATGTTTTTTTAGTTTGTTTTCTCTTATTTTCCCAGGGGGTTTAGACCTAAAGGATAACCAAGCAAACCAAAGGCCTTCAATAAACAATAAAGGTCTCCACCACAGACTGCCAAATTTGGGTACTCAATGATTAGAATGGGATGCAGGAGTGGATCTAGGTTTTGTGGGGATTGAAGTTAATCTTCTCTAAAAGCATCAAACGATAAACTAAAAATTAGGTACAAAAGTCAATATTTATTTAGAATAAAAGGGAATTAAAACAAATTACAAATATTAGAAAGATGATAAACACTACAAATACCCCTAAATCTTGAAATACATAACATTCTTGTTTCTTAATTATCTCACACCCTTTCACAATGCTTTTTTTCCTACATATTTTGACTGCATGTTTTTTGATCACCTCTTCATATGGCACCAAGTTTGTTACATGATTTTCAATAGAGAGAAAAGAAAATTCTCTTCCTTTAGCATTTGTGTTTCATTATTGACAACGCGATGCATAAAACATGCGACTTCACACACAGATGTACTCACTGCTACAGAATTTTGAGCCAGAAAGACAGGAATTCTAATAAACCTATTTTAGCTTATTTCCAGAAAAAATGTATTTGGAGTTTATATATAATGTATTATCAAGTATATATATTTCTGACAGGAGAGAATTTCTGCCTTGATGAGGCATTGATGATAACTGAATCCTCTGCTTATAATTTTACACATCTGATGCTTGGAGGAATTTTCCACAGAATTGCTTCTGGCTCTGATCATTGCAAGCCTTCCTCTCTCTATTCTCCACATACTACCAGTGTTAGGTGCTGCAGGACACATCCTTATGCTGACATGACTTCTGACCCTGGTCCTTCAAGTCACAATGCCTGGTAAGTTGGCTCAAGGGCATGAAGAGTATCCAGAAGCCATTTCTATACCAGGTCACCCAAGAACAGCTTAACTATATAAAGGAGTGACTGGGACCTCATAAATATATCCCACTGAGCCAAAACTTACTGTGCTCCCAACTCAACGTGCCCCATAACCAGATCCCCAAAATGCTTGTGCCCTTGACTTGACTGCGGTGTGATACATAAAAGTATTTTACTTTTTTACAAAGTTCACAAAAATCTATAACTGTGTGAATGTGTCAGGATCTTTCCCAGGACCTTAGAAGGAGCCCATACATGAAAGGACCCTTTCATGAGAGGGACCGGGAAGCTTAAATTTCATTTGCTTCATGGTAAACCTACCTTTCACGATGCTAAAATGAATGATCAAAAGCTTCATCACAGATATGTTTTTTACATAGCTAATTTTTGATCGTTTGTCCTTTGGCAGCAGGGAATAAAGTTTAGACAACCCCTCTGGGGCAATGGTTGGCTGTGATGCAGTAGAAGGAGAGTGGGTAAATGAGAGAGGAATCATTAGAAGAATTGGAAAGTGGTACTGGTAGTGATAGAATAGGATAGTTAAATAGTTTAGAAATCCCACTAGGGGATTAAAGACAGAAAGGGAATTTTAACAGAGTTTGGGAGACTATTGTAAGCTAATGACCAATCCAGAAAAGATCCAGTAACCTAGCAATAATCTACTCTACCTTGAATGAAGACCAGGCACATTCAAGTACCAGGCACACTCAAGCCACAAATCCTGATAGTTAAAACACAAGACAGTACATATAGGGTCTATGTCTTGTTACATGAAGTCAGGGAGTTAATGGTCCTTGAAGAATAGCATTTCTGCATGTAGCCAAGACAGAAATACAGGTGAAAGGGGAAAGAAACTAGGTGAAAGGGGACATTTACCTAAACCTGAGATGAATGACCACATTTTAGTATATGTTATCACCTTTCTGCTAATATACATATGATTTAAATAGTGCCATGACAGTCCAGTTAGACCACATAGGGGCAAAGGAGAAACTAATGATCTAAGCCTTGACATCTACCCAACATGAGGAAGATGGTCTTCCCCCCTCCCCACCTTTTCTTTGATTATAAAAACATAGCCCCCTTTGTTCTCAGGGCTGCGCTCCCTTGTCTGCCCGCTTGTATCTCTCACAAGCATCCTATGCTAATAAACTCACTCTTCACCTATCACTTTGCCTCACGTTGAATTCTCTCTCTGCAGAGACAAGAGAAGCTGAGCTTCAGTAAATCCTGACACCAGGTGAGCAGTTTCAATTAAATGACAGGGGGTTGGGGCTTCCTTGGTGGTGCAGTGGTTGAGAATCCACCTGCCAATGCAGGGTACTCGGGTTTGAGCCCTGGTCCGGGAGGATTCCAGGAGCAACTGGGCCTGTGCGCCACAACTACTGAGCCTGTGCTCTGGAGCCCACGACCCACAACTGCTGAAGCCCATGCGCCTAGAGCCCGTGCTCCACAGCAAGAGAAGCCACTACAATGAGAAGCCTGTGCACCGCAACAAAGAGTAGCCCCTGCTCGCCGCAACTAGAGAAAGCCCGTGAGCAGCAATAAAGACCCAACACAGCCAAAAATAAAAAAAAAAAGGACAGTGGGTCTGAGTCCCCTCCTAAGTCAGGGATCATGGGTTCAAGTCCCAATCTGAGGTGTGGCTGGGTGCGAGTCCCATCCTAGAAGGAGTGCAGTTTCAGTAGTGTGGATGGAAATAATAAGCTACGAGTCCAAAATATAAGCATTTTCTCTGTCCTTTACGTCTAACATAAAGGCTAGAAGATGATCCTCAAAGACAAGATATCTACCTGATTTTTTTAACCAAGGGAGTCAGAGAACTTCGTTTTGTTCAATCTAGAAAGGTCTGTGATATAAGAACCTATCCACTGAAATTAATATGAGTTATTACTTTGTATCTTATTTTCATGTGGGCTTCAGACCAAATGATTTTCCTAAAATGTTTATAAATGGAAAGTACACAACGTTTGTTTTTAGCATTGGTGATAATAAATTGGAAAATGCCTAAGTCTGTATTTGTCACAGTGACAATAACGATAATGTTTGTAGGCCCACTAAATTCTGTTTGGTTTTGTATTCTTTGGTTCAACTGAAGGCATCGGCATTAAGGTAAGAAGAGACCTTAGCTATCGGGTAGATTTCTTTATAATAACAGGAGTACTCTTCTGGTTAATAATTAAATTACACTATTAAATCTTCAGATAGAGGAAAGGCAAATAAATAAATTTCAAAGGCATTAACATGTAATCTGTTTTTAGTGAGTATAAAAACAAAGACTCTAGTAGATCAATAAAAGTAACAACGACTTTAATAGTTTTTGACTTTGGTCTAAGCAGCTAGAGATTATGGGGTGTTCTTCCCCACCAAGAAGTATCCCGCTGATGGGGCTGTAAGGCTGAGGAATATGCTGATAAAGGGGTCCAGTTCTCTAACTGCCTTGATTTGTTCTCTCCTGTATTTATTTTTGCGTGCGTTTGGAACAAATTACCTCTGTACTGTCTTACAGTTCTGCAGATTAGAAGTCCAACATGGGCTCATGAGTTCAAATCAAGGTGTCAGCAGGCCTATGTTCCTTTCAGGAGGCTCTAGGAAATAATTCATTTTCTTGGCTTTTCCAGATTCTAGGGGTTGCTCATACTCTTTGGCTTGTGGCCACTTTTCTCCATCTTCAAGGCCAGCAATGTAGCATTTCTTCCATCAGCACATCTCTTTCTGACCACAGATGGGAAACTTTCTTCACTTTTCAGGGCTTATGTGATTAAATCTGGCCCACCTGAATAACCCAGGAGACTCTCCAATTTTGAGGTCCTTAAATTAGTCACATCTGCAAAGTCCCTTATGCCACATAAGGTAAGCTATTCACAAGTTCTGGGGATTAAAATCGGGATGTCTTTACGAGGGAGTCTTTATTCTGTCTACCACTGTTCCCTAGCCTAGAATGTGGAGTGGGGTGAGAGGTCAGCAGCCTTCCCACTTTTCTGCAAGGAACATTTCATGGAATATCTCCATTCTTAATCCGTCAAAGGGAAAGGTTTTTCAAAGTGGCAGTGCAAGAGTGAGATAGATAGGTATGGCTTTTCTCTTTTAAAATTAATAATAATAATAATAATACAGGAATACCTCAGAAATATTGAGGGTTCAGTTGCAGACCACCACAATAAACCAAATACTAATAAAGTAAATCACACAAGCTTTTTGGTTTCCCAGTGCACATAAAATTATGTTTATGCCATACTGTAGTTTATTAAGTATGCGACAGCATTATGTCTAAAAAAATGTATGAACCTTGATTTAAAAATACTTTGTTGAGAGATTGGTTCAAGATGGCGGAGTAGAAGGACGTGCTCTCATTCCCTCTTGCAAGAACAAAAGAGTCACAACTAACTGCTGAACAATCATTGACAGGAAGACACTGGAACTCACCAAAAAATATACCCCATTTCATAGACAAAGGAGAAGCCACAATGAGACGGTAGGAGGGTCGTAATCACAATAAAATCAAATCCCATAACTGCTGGGTGGGTGACTTAGAAACTGGAGAACACTTATAACACAGAAGTCCACCCACTGGAGTGAAGGTTCTGAGCCCCATGACAGAATTCCTAGTCTGGGGGTCCGGCAATGAGAGGAGGAATTCCTACGGAATCAGACTTTGAAGGCTAGCGGGATTTGATTGCAGGACTTTGAGAGGATTGCGGGAAACAGAGACTTCACTCGTGGAGGGCACACACAAAGTACTGTGCTCAATGGGACCCAGGGGAAGGAGCAGTGACCCCATAGGAGACTGAACCACACATACCTGCTAGTGTTCTAGGGTCTCCTGCAGAGTCGGGGGGTGGCTGTGTGTCACCGTGAGGACAAGGACACTGGCAGCACAAGTCCTAGGAAGTACTCCTTGGCATGAGCCCTCCCAGAGTCTGCCATTAGCTCCACCGAAGACCCTGGGTAGGCTCCAGTGTTGGGTCGCCTCAGGCCAAACTACCAACAGGGAGGGAACCCAGCCCCACCCATCAGCAGACAAGCGGATTAAAGTTTTACTGAGCTCTGCCCACCAAAGAAACAGCCAGCTCTACCCAACACCAGTCCCTCCCATGAGGAAACATGCACAAACCTCTTAGATAGCCTCATCCACCAGAGGGCAGACAGCAAAAGCAAGAAGAACTACAATCCTGCAGCCTATGGAATAAAAACCACCTTCACAGAAAGATAGACAAGATGAAAAGGCAGAGAGCTATGTACCAGATGAAGGAACAATATAAAACCCCAGAAAAACAACTAAATGAAGTGGAGATAGGCAAGCTTCCAGAAAAAGAATTCAGAATAACGATAGTGAAGATGATCCAGGACCTCGGAAAAAGAATGGAGGCAAAGATCGAGAAGATGCAAGAAATGTTTAACAAAGATCTAGAAGAATTAAAGAACAAACAAACAGAGATGAGCAACACAATAACTGAAATGAAAACTACACTAGAAGGAATCAATAGCAGAATAGCTGAGGCAGAAGAACGGTTAAGTGACCTGGAAGACAGAATGGTGGAATTCACTGCTGCGGAAGAGAATAAAGAGAACAGAATGAAAAGAAATGAAGATAGCCGGAGAGACCTCTGGGACAACATTAAACACAACAACATTCACATTATAGGGGTCCCAGAAGGAGAAGAGAGAGAAACAGAACCAGAGAAAATATTTGAAGAGATGATAGTCGAAAACTATATGGGAACCAACTAACATGGGAAAAGAAATACACACCCAAGCCCAGGAAGTGCAGAGAGTCCCATACTGGATAAACCCAAGAAGAAACACGTCGAGACACAGAATAATCAAATTGGCAAAAATTAAAGACCAAAAAATTACTGAAAGCAACAAGGGAAAAATGACAAATAACATACAAGGGAACTCCCATAAGGTTAACAGCTGATTTCTCAGCAGAAACTCTACAAGCCAGAAGGGAGTGACATGATATACTTAAAGTGATGAAAGGGAAGAACCTACAACCAAGATTACTCTGCATGACAAGGATCTCATTCAGATTCCACAGAAAATCAAAAGCTTTACAGACAAGCAAAAGCGAAGAGAATTCAGCACTGCCAAACCAGCTCTACAACAAATGCTAAAGGAAATTCTCTAAGTGCGAAACACAAGAGAGGAAAAGGACCTACAAAAACAAACCCAAAACAATTAAGAAAATGATGATAGGAACACACATATTGATAATTACCTTAAATGTGAATGGATTAACTGCTCCAACCAAAAGACACAGGCTTCCTGAATGGATACAAAAACAAGACCCATATAAACACTGTCTACAAGAGACCCACTTCAGACCTAGGGACACATTCAGACTGAATGTGACGGGATGGAAAAAGATATTCCATGCAAATGGAAATCAAAAGAAAGCTGGAGTAGCAATACTCATATCAGATAAAATAGACTTTAAAATAAAGAATGTTACAAGAGACAAGAAAAGACACCACATAATGATCAAGGGATCAATCCAAGAAGAAGAGATAACAATTATAAATCTATATGCACCCAACATAGGAGCACCTCAATACATAAGGCAACAGCTAACAGCTATAAAAGAGGAAATCAACAGTAACACAATTATAGAGGGGGACCTTAACACCTCACTTACACTAATGGACAGATCATCCAAACAGAAAATTAACAAAGAAACACAAGCTTTAAATGACACAATAGACCAGATAGATTTAGTTGATATTTATAGGACATTCCATCCAAAAACAGCAGATTACACTTTATTCTCAAATGCTCATGGAACATTCTCCAGGATAGATCACATCTTGGGTCACAAATCAAGCCTCAGTAAATTTAAGAAAATGGAAATCATATCAAGCATCTTTTCTGACCACAATGCTATAAGATTAGAAATCAGTTACAGGGGAAGAAAATGTAAAAAACACAGACACGTGGAGGCTAAACAATAGGTTACTAAATAACCAAGAGATCACTGAAGAAATCAAAGAGGAGATCAAAAAATACCTAGAGACAAATGACATTGAAAACACGACAATCCAAAACCTATGGGATGCAGCAAAAGCAGTTCTAAGAGGGAAGTTTATAGCTATACAAGCCTACCTCAAGAAACAAGAAAAATCTCAAATAAACAATCTAACCTTACACCTAAAGGAACTAGAGAAAGAAGAACAAACAAAACCCAAAGTTAGAAGAAGGAAAGAAATCATAAAGATCAGAGCAGAAATAAAAGAAATAGAAATAGAGAAAACAATAGCAAAGATCAATAAAACTAAAAGCTGGTTCTTTGAGAAGATAAACGAAACTGATGAACCATTAGCCAGACTCATCAAGAAAAAGAGGGAGAGGACTGAAATCAATAAAATTAGAAATGAAAAAGGAGAAGGTACAACAGACACCGCAGAAATACAAGGCATGCTAAGAGACTACTACAAGTTACTCTATGCCAATAAAGTGGACAACCTGGAAGAAATGGACAAATTCTTAGAAAGGTATAACCTTCCAAGTCTGAACAAGGAAGAAATAGAAAATATGAACAGATCAATCACAAATAATGAAATTGAAACTGTGATTTAAAATCTTCCAGCAAACAAAACTCCAGGACCAGATGTCTTCACAGGTGAATTCTATCAAACTTTTAGAGAAGGGCGAAAACCCAACCCTCTCAAACTCTTCCAAAAGAATTCCAGAGAAAGGAACACTCCCAAACTCATTCTATGAGGCAACTATCACCCTGATACCAAAACCAGACAAAGATAAAAAGAAAAAAGAAAGACAAAGAAAAAAGAAAATTACAGACCAACATCACTGATAAATATAGATGCAAAAATCCTCAACAAAATACTACCAAACAGAATCCAACACCACATTAAAAGGATCATACACCATGATCAAGTGGGATTTATGCCAGGGATGCAAGGATTCATTAATATATGCAAATTAATCAATGTGATACACCATATTAACAAATTGAAGAACAAAAACCATATGATCATCCTAACAGATGCAGAAAAAGCTTTTGACAAAATTCAACACCCATCTATGATAAAATCTCTCCAGAAAGTGGGCATAGAGGGAACCTACCTCAGCATAATAAAGGCCATATACAACAAACCCACAGCAAACATCATTCTCAATGGTGAAAAACTGAAAGCATTTCCTCTAACATGAGGAATAAGACAAGGACTTCCACTCTCGCCACTATTATTCAATTTGTATTCAAAATTTTTGAAGTACTAGCCATGGCAATCAGAGAAGAAAAAGAAATAAAATGAATACAAATTGGAAAAGAAGTAAAACTGTCACTGTTTGCAGATGACATGTTACTATACATAAAGAATCCTAAAGATGCCACCAGAAAACTATTAGAGCTAATCGATGCATTTGGTAAAGTTGCAGGATAAAAAATTAGTGCACAGAAATGTCTTGCATTCCTATACACTAATGATGAAAAATCTGAAAGAGACATTAAGGAAACACTCCCATTTACCACTGCAACAAAAAGAATAAAATACCTAGGAATAAACCTACCTAGGGAGACAAAAGTCCTGTATGCAGATAACTATAAGACACTGATGAGAGAAATTAAACATAATACCAACAGATGGAGAGATATACCATGTTCTTGGATTGGAAGAATCAATATTGTGAAAATGGCCATACTGCCCAAAGCAATCTACAGATTCAATGCAATCCCTATCAAATTACCAATGGCATTTTTTAAAGAACTAGAACAAAAAATCTTAAAATTTGTATGGAGACACAAAAGACCCCAAATAACCAAAGCAGTCTTGAGGGAAGAAAATGGAGCTGGAGAAATCAGACTCCCTGACTTCAGACTATACTACAAAGCTACAGTAACCAAGACAATATGGTACTGGCACAAAAACAGAAATTTAAATCAATGGAACAGGATAGATAGCCCAGAGATAAAGCCTAGCATCTATGGTCAACTAATCTATGACAAAGGAGGCAAGGATACACAGTGGAGAAAAGACAGTCTCTTCAATAAGTGGTGCTGGGAAAACTGGACAGCTACATTTAAAAGAATGAAATTAGAACACTCCCTAACACCATAGACAAAAATAAACTCAAAATGGATTAGAGATCTAAACAGAAGACCGGACACTATAAAACTCTTAGAGGAAAACATACAAAGAACACTCTGACATAAATCACAGCAAGATCTTTTTTGACCCACCTCCTAGAGCAATGGAAATAAAAACAAAAATAAACAAATGGGACCTAATGAAACTTAAAAACTTTTGAAAAGCAAAGGAAACTACAAACAAGATGAAAAGACAGCCCTCAGGGGCTTCCCTGGTGGCGCAGTGGCTGAGAGTCCACCTGCCGATGCAGGGGACACGGGTTCATGCCCCGGTCTGGGAAGATCCCACATGCCGCGGAGCGGCTGGGCCTGTGAGCCATGGCCGATGAGCCTGCGCATCCGGAGACTGTGATCCTCAATGGGAGAGGCCACAATAGTGAGAGGCCTGTGTACTGCAAAAAAAAAAGAAAAAAAAAGACGACCCTCAGAATGGGAAAAAAATTTTTGCAAACAAATCAACGGACAAAGGATTAATCTCCAAACTATATAAACAGCTCATGCAGCTCAATATTAAATAAACAAACAACCCAATGCAAAAATGGGCAGAAGACCTAAATTGACATTTCTCCAAAGAAGACATACAGATGGCCAAGAAGCACATGAAAAGCTGCTCAACGTCACTAATTATTAGAGAAATGCAAATCAAAACTACAATGAGATATCACCTCATACCAGTCAGAAGGGGCATCGTCAGAAAATCTACAAACAAGAATTGCTGGAGAGGGTGTGGAGAAAAGGGAACCCTCTTGCACTGTTGGTGGGAATGTAAATTGATACAGCCACTATGGAGAACAGTTTGGAAGTTCCTTAAAAAACTAAAAATAGAATTACCATATGACTCAGCAATCCCACTACTGGGCATATACCCTGAGAAAAACCATAATTTAAAAAGACACATGCACTCCAATGTTCATTGCTGCACTATTTACAATAGCCAGGTCATGGAAGCAGCCTAAATGCCCACTGACAGATGAATGGATAAAGAAGTTGTGGTACATATATACAATGGAATATTACTCAGCCATAAAAAGGAATGAAATTGGGTCATCTGTAGAGACATGGTTGAATCTAGAGACTGTCATACAGAGTGAAATAAGTCAAAAAGAGAAAAAGAAACATCGTATATTAACGCATTTATGTGGAACTTAGAAAAATGGTAAAGATGAACTGGTTTGCAGGGCAGAAATAGAGACACAGATGTAGAGAACAAACGTATGGACACCAAGGGGGGAAAGCGGCGGGGCGGTGTTGGTGGTGGTGTGATGAATTGGGCGATTGGGATTGACATGTATACACTGATGTGCATAAAATGGATGACTAATAAGAACCTGCTGTATAAAAAATAAATAAAATTCAAAAAAAATACTTTGTTGCTAAAAATGGCATCAGCTGAGCCTTCACTGAATCACAGTAGTAACATCAAAGATCACTGGTCACAGATCATCATAACAAATAATAATAATAATGATATTAACAATAATAATAAAGTTTGAAATGTTGTAAGAATTACCAAAATGTGACAGAGTCAGGAAGTGAGCAAATGCTGTTGGAAAAATGGTGCCAATAGACTTGTTTGACACAGGGTTGCCACAAACCTTCAGTCCGTAAAAAACACAATAACTGCAAGGTGCAATAAAGCGAATTGCAATACAACGAAGTATGACTGTCGTGATAATAATAATAACAATAATAAAAAGTTCATTGGTGAGATCTGTCCTCTTAAGAAGAACTCTGAGAGCTGTACTTTGTATGAGTTGAGTGGCTATCTAGCCTGCACATGAGACTGAGAGATAAAATAATACTACTTTGGTTATTATTTGTCTTGGCTGATTATACAATAAAACCAAAGGGCATCAAAGTCCATATCCAGACTCCTGGGCGGTCCATTTCCCTTCACTGCTACTTTATCATTTTGTACTTTCCTGATTTTGCCCAAATATTTGCAGTTTGGGTGGAGCCACAGCTTACCAGTCAACCCAGAGTTCTTTTCACCTGTATGCTATTATTCAACTTGTAAGTAAACTCCAGTCTAACAAAGTTCCTTTGAACTTCACATATCAAAGAAAAATCACTTTTTTAGACTAACATCTAAAGCAGCTCAGCACACATGGAGAGAGAGATGTCACAGCTGCGACTTAGAGACCCAAATGGGATGTTCTGGCAGGCTGTCACCTATTGACTAGAAATCTTTGATTTTAGAAAATGATTGCTTCTCATAGAGTTGGCCTCTGCTAAGTAATCCTTTCCTTTTAAGCCTTGCCATTTAAACTGTTTACAATCAAGATGCTAACCTCTTACTTGTTCTTCCTTTGAATTGTTTTGTTAATTGTTACCCACAGATACTAGCCCACAATCAAGGCAGTTCTTTGTACACTACAATCAGGACTGAACAGATGAATGAATGGACAAAGGAGACGATGCTGTGCTGTAGATAAACCCAGGTCTATCAAGTCTTTGCTCCACTGATAACATCTCTATGGCCTTGGGCAGGTTAGCTTCTGTGGGCCTCAGTTTCTCCATCTAGAAAATGTGTGTAATCATACCCACCTTGTATGTTTACTGTAAGAATTTGAGATAATATATGTAAAATCCCTGAAATACAGAAACTGGCAGAAAATCTCTCTCAATAGGAATCGTTACCCAGTGTTTTGCTCTTTGGGGATTACACAGCTAACACTCAATAATCCACATGTGGGTTATTCTCTTTGCAAATTAGCTCCAGCAAAATTTTGAAAGTAAGTAGATTTTCCCATGAACTCCTCATTTACTCTTGGCTGACTTCCCACCACCAATCTCGTGTGTTTATAAAATGAACTCAACTTAAGAATAAGATACATATACATGAGTAGTAAGGTAAATCTGTGGCCACAAATGGGATACATTATAAAACCAAACATTTGTGACATTTGGATTCTCTAGCTTGCAGTTACTTGCCAAGATTGCTGAACAAGCCAGATGTAAAATTTTGAATTTCGTTTTATTAAATGAGGGGATAGGATGGCCAAATAATTGTGTGGTTTTGTAAATTTTTAATTTTTTTTTTTTTTTACTTAACACTCTTAGATCATGTCTATTGTATGAACACCAACATTAATTTTCAGCAAATATCTTTTGTGACCTCTAAAATGTTTGCTGTCACTGGCTCCATTGAGATAATCAGATTAGTCACATCTGACCTCAGTCCCCTCTTTGGGCCCCCAGAGAAGAGGACTAATCATTGTGGCTGGCTGATGAGTTACCAGCCATTCCATGGAGCTGAATCCCATAGATAAATAGAGAAGGAGCAAGGTTCAAGCCACTGGAAAAAGGCTGAAATATAAATACGTGGGGACGGTTAATAAAAGCAGTGAAAGTTGAAATTAAGGGTCTTAGGTTATAGCCCAGAAAGGAAGGCATCACGATTCCAAACCAAATTAAAGATACCGCACTTCAAATACATTACCAGAGGCTGATGGATAAAAATTTCAAAATAAGGAAAAAAAATGACAGTTAAGTGTTATTTCTGGTGTTTATGGATGAAGAAGAAAAAAAATGAACAGAAGGAAAAGAAGGCAAAGACCAAGGACCTTCACAGGGAAGAGTAGGGCTGGGGTTGGCTGATGCCAACACCAGGCGAGGAAGAATGGGGTGCCTGTTGTGTGCTCTGCTTTTTGTTTCTTTTTCAACAGCTTTATTGAGATAAAGTTCACATACCATAAAAGCCACCCACCTAAACTATACAATTCAAAGGTTTTTAATATATTCACAGTTATGTGCAGCCATCACCACAGTCAATTTTAGAATATTTTCATCACTCCAAAAAGAAACTTTGTGCCTTTTAGCTATGACCTTCCATCCTCCCTCCCCTAACCCTAAGCAACCACTAATCTATTTTCCGTCTCTATAGATTTGCCTATTCTAGACATTTCATATAAATAGAATTATATAATATGTTGTTTTGTGTCTGGCTTATTTCACTTAGAGTAGTGTTTTCAAGGTTCATCCATGCTGTAGCATGTATCCGTACTTCATTCCTTTTTATGGCCAAGTAATATTCCACTGTAAGGATATATCACATGAGTTAATCCATTTGTCAATTGATGGACATTTTGGTTGTTTCTACCTTTTGGCTATTATGATTATTATGAATAAACATTCATGCATAAGTTTTTGTGTGGACTTATGTTTTCATTTTTCTGGTTATACACCTAGGAGTGGAATTGCTGGGTCATATGTTAACTCGATGTGTAGCCATCTGAGGAACTGTCAGGTTGTTTTCCAAAGTGGCTACACTATTTACATATTTACCAGCAGTCATAGGATGTTGCTCCACAACCTCACCTGCCATTTACTCTCATTGTTTGGCTTTAAATAGCTTCTTCTAGTAAGTCAGATAGAGAAAGACAAATATCATATGATATTGCTATTATATGCAGAATCTTTTAAAAATGATACAAATGAATTTATTTACAAAACAGATACAGACTCACAGACTTAGAGGACAAGCTTATGATTACTGGGGGGAAGGGTGGGAGGGAGGGATAGATTGGGAGTTTGGGATTGACATGTACATACAACTATATTTAAAATAGATAACCAACAAGGACCTACTGTATAGCACAGGGAACTCTGCTCAATACTCTGTAATAACCTAAATGGGAAAAGAACTTGAAAAAGAATAGATTCATGTATATGTATAACTAAATCACTTTACTGTACACCTGAAATTAACACAACATTGTTCATCAACTACACTCCAATAAACAATAAATTTTTAAAAAATAAATAGCTTCTTCTATGTGATAAAAGAAGTGAGATGAAAACACAGGATTTGCTTTTGGGCAAAAGAGCCCACTGTTATTAGTGTTCAAAGAAATGCTGATGTTCTACTTTTTAAAAAAATTTATTTTATTGAAGTATAGATGATTTACAATGTTGTGTTAATTTCTACCGTACAGCAAAGTGATTCAGTTATACATATATATAACTTCTTTTTCATATTCTTTTCCATTAGGGTTTATCACAGGATATTGAATATAGTTCCCTGTGCTATACAGTAGGACCTTGTTGTTTGATTTTCTACTTTCCGGCTGTGAGCTGTTTTTCAGCATGTGCTAGAATAATTTGGATAGCCAAAGAAAAACCCAAAGCTGGATTGGAACTATGTAAAAATTAATTCCTATATTATCACTTACATAATAAACAGCCCAAAGTCTGCTCCCACCCCACCACCTTGAACTGGTGACCTGTTACTCCTTTTTGGTCCCGTGGGTGCCTTCCCCAAATCACCGGCTTGAATTAGGTCACCTGGGGCGAAGCTCCCATTGGGCCTCTACTTCCTCCGATGCAACATGCATCAGAGTATACACATTAAAATATTTCCAATTGTATAATATCTTCATTATTAGATTAATATCTGTTTTTTCCTCTAGTTTGTAGAGCACTGGAGCAAAGTGACCTTGACTATCTTTCCCCTGACACCCCCAGCGTCCAGCACTTGTGTGCGCTCTGTAGGTATTTGTTGAATGAAGGAGCAGAAGGGTTTTACACTAAAGTTTTCCTGCTTAACGAGAATTTTCAGCAAGCGTGTACAAATTAAGCTTTACCAAGGTGTTTGCTTTGTTTAAATACAAAAAGCCCAAGCTGCATCTTAGCTTTTTGACATGCTCCAAGAGCAGGCTTATTTTACCAGCAAATTGCTCCCTGAGTCAGCTAATGCTAAGGTAGGTTCAATACTTGTCTAAAAACTATCCTAATCTTCCCTAACAGAGACCAGAGTAAAGCTGAAACAGCTCTTCTGACATTTGGGAAGCTCTGATTCTGTCAGTCATTTTCTGTTCTTTATCATGTTTTTTTTTCCAAAGGAAAAACCTGTTTTCCTGTGTGTGAGAACATTCTCTCCTATCTCAGTTGTCTTTCTGTTCCATCAGTGCTCAGTTGTCTTTCTGTTCCATCAGTGTGCAGGAAACCGCCTGTCCAATTGAGATCAGAGCTGGGCGTGTCAAAGTGTCTCTTTTTTTTTCTTTTTCCGGTACGCGGGCCTCTCACTGTTGTGGCCTCTCCCGGCTCCGGACGCGCAGGCTCAGCGGCCATGGCTCACGGGCCCAGCCGCTCCGCGGCATGTGGGATCTTCCCAGACCGGGGCACGAACCCGTGTCCCCTGAATCGGCAGGCGGACTCTCAACCACTGTGCCACCAGGGAAGACCTAAAGTGTCTCATTTTATATAGATGTGCAGCTGTCAGATCAGGGATCAAAGCCTTGCTTTTAATAAAAACAAGTCATTTTTTACCAATATGACTGTAGAATTTATATGAATACAGCTATCTGGATCAAATGATTGGCATTTGTACTTCTCAGGCTCCAATCATTTTAACAATGACTTGGTTTTCCAAATAAAAGGACAAGGGAAACCTCTGCTCCCTCCCGTCCAGTCCTGTTCCTTCTGTTGTGGTCTCAAAATGGTGGGTTGTCTCATGGGTCTTGCTTGAGAGATCTGTTTTATTTAACCAATAGCATTAGAAAATTTTCCTTTTGGGTCTTCTCTGGTAGCGCAGTGGTTGAGAGTCCGCCTGCTGGTGCAGGGGACACGGGTTCGTGCCCCGGTCCGGGAAGATCCCACATGCCGCGGAGCGGCTGGGCCCGTGAGCCATGGCCGCTGAGCCTGCGCGTCCGGAGCCTGTGCTCCACAATGGGAGAGGCCACAACAGCGAGAGGGCCGCGTACCAAAAAAAAAAAAAAAAAAAATCTTTTTGGATTAAAGGCCAGTATTTATAAAATTGGGAAGATTTCACATAAAATTTTGACTTTTCAACTTTCCTTGAAAAATCAACCACTAGCAACACTGGGTAATGTTCCCACAAGGCAAATAATGTAGCCTCTAAGATGGTCCCTAATGATCCCACTTCCTGGTATGCATGCCCCTGTGAAATCTCTTCCCCTTGAGTGTGGGCTGAACCTGGTTTTTGTCTCTCCTGAGGTTAGGTTACAAAAGACTAATTTCCATCTTGTTTTCTCTCTTTCTTCTTTGCTTGCCCTGGAGGGAAGCTGGCTGGCATGTTGGGAGCTGCCCTAAGGAGAGACCCTCGTGGCAAGGAACTGATGCCTCCAGCCAACAGCCAACAAGGACCCGAGGCCTGCCAACAGCCACGACGTCAGTTTGGATGTGTGTCCTCTCCCAGCTGAGCTTTAAGATGAAATCACGGACACAGCTGACACATTAATTATTGTCTGAGGAGCGAACCTGGACCAGCGGACCCAGCTAAATGATGTTTGGATTCCTGGTCCACAATATCCATGTATAAATCAAGAAAATATATATTTGTTTTAAGAGAGTAAGTTTTGGGGTAATTTGTTACATAGTAATAATAGGTAACTAATTCAGTGAGCACAGCTATGCCTTTCGGAAGGCATACATTCTCTCTGGTTTGTGCCTGTCCAGCCCTCCCCAGGGTGACTGAGACCCAGCCCTGCACTGTGCAGTAGGCCACCATTCACTGAGTCACCCCATCAGGACCTAGAGTCACCCCTCAGTCACCCAGTCGCCAAACCCTCTAGGATCGACCTCTGGTTTTCACTCCCCTTTCTTCACTCTGCCCTCTCTTCCCAGGGTTCAGCCCCTCACAATGTCTTGCTTGGGCTATGGCAACAGTCTCCTAATACTGCTCTCTGCTTCCTGTCTCCCCACCACCAATTCATCTCGCCACACTGCCGACAGGGTGCTCTTTCTAAACTCTCTCCAGGATGAAATCCAAGCATCTGGGCTTGGCTTCCAAGGCCCTCTCTAACCAAGCCTGCCCCACACTCCAGCCGCACCCGTCCCACACCCCTCCTCGCTCCAGTCACCTGAAACTCCTCGCTAATCCTTAAACGTGCCACAGTAAGCAAACGTCCCTTTGCCCACACTGATCCCTTAGCTCGCAAGGAAACATCTCTTCCCTACTTGGTGACCACACCTCTGTCGCCATCACCTCCTCTGTGAAGCCATTATTAAATCATACCCCAAGGGACTAACTGCTTCTTCCTTGTTGTCCCTACAGCCTTCAGTTCATGGACCTGCCTCCTTACCTGTCATTCTTCTCTTCCTGGATAGTAAGCTCCTTGAGGAGGGGATGCTGAGATAGCTAGCCATCCTGCGTTTCCCACACAGTGTCTGGCACAAGGGAGATACTCAGCTCACAACATTGTTTCTACAAAACAGCAACAACCAAAATGATTCTGTTGTGTCCCCTTAATGTCACCCCTTTGACAGTCTTGCTCTCTGGAAGAGAAGCCACCCAACTTTCCCTCTTCTACTCATCCTTCAGGTCACAGCTTGAACGGCACTTCCTCAAAGAACACTCCCTAATCCTTAGACCACACTGACATCCCTCTCAGTAAGACTCAACACCGATGTAATCACTTACACAGCGTTCGTGCATTCCAGACACCGTTCTAAGTGATTTGTATATATATTAGTTCATTTAATCCTCACAACAATCAATCTGGGTCACCCTGAATGAAATGGAGGCATTTCAACCCAAGCAGTCTGGCTTGGGATCCGTGTACCTAACAGCTTCTTTAATGCCTGTTTATCAGCACCTCCCTTCCCCCGCCACTCACAGAAACAAAACATTAGATAGTAGTCCCTAAGAGGACAGGGTCAGGCCTACCTTACCAGTGTTTCCCCAACCCCAACCCTGGGCTCCTGAGAACAGACGGACAAAGGAACTTTTGGAACCCAGTAATTTGTACCTGGTCCCCCAGGCTGGGCTTTGCACCTGATCCCCTGGGTCAAGGGATGCACCTCTGAGTGGCCCACCTCAGAGAGCCAAAGGGAGTTTGCCACGTTTCATGACAAGGCCAGGTTTCTAAAGCTTGATAACGCAGGGATTTGCAGCAGGTTGCAACATTCTCAGAAAGCAGGAGACATCCAAGCTCCATATCTGGGCATGAACGCCTGGGGCCTGCTCTGCCACTGGCCACTGAGTGAGATCCAGGAACGACCCTTGTATCAACTCCTCACAATGAAAGAGCTGATGTCTAGTAAGCCCATCTACAGTGTTCCAGAAACTCCCCGCTCTGACCTCCAATCCTCACAGCACTTCAAGGAAACTATCGTGTCAGAGCCTGAGATCACAAGGGCACACTTTCTGACGGCAATGCTTCATCCCCAGCACCTAGGACAACCCAGAGTGGCCCAGAGTGGGTGCTAGATAAATACTGTCTGGTGAACTTTACAGATGAGGCTCAGCAAGTTCCAGTGACAAACCCATCGCCATATACAGCTGTCAAGTTGTACAGTCGGGATTTCAAAGTAAGTCTCTCTGAAGCTAAATCATGCTTTTCCCACTATTTCACACTGAATTTCCCATCCCTAGTCATTTCCCATTCCCAAGAAACTTCTCAGTACTGTTAGGGTCTTGATGGTTGAGAGGTGAGGGCCATGACACCCAGGTACCAAAATATGGCTCTTAAAAGTTGTACTTATTTATTTAGGTTTTTTTTTTTTTTGGTCGTGCCACACAGCATGCGGGATCTTGGTTCCCAGACCAGGGATACAACCCATGCCCCCTGCACTGGAAGTGTGGGGTCCTAACCACTGGACTGACAGGGAAGTCCCCTTAAAAGTTATACTTATGTGGCTTAGCCTGGCTGTGGTTGTCACAGCACCTCAGAAGTTCTGTCTCAAAGCCGACTGGGGCCATAGAAGTGTGGAAACCACACTCCCCTCCCTCATTATCCCTCAGGCCTGTCTTTTCCCTTTATTGTCATTGTTCGCAAAAAAAAAAAGTCAGAAAGCCTCTTTTTGCATTCTTTTTTTCCTGATCATTCATGTCAGCAGGTTTCTCCTTTTCTTGAACGTTTGTGAGTCACTAATGTCACCTGTTAAATGCATTGCTTTCAGGGCTGACTTTCAGGCTGGATTAAAAGATAGGCAGTCCCGTACAAGCGTTAACTCACGGTCGTGCGCTGCATTTTTAATGGCCCAGGAGCTGCTGAAGTATGAAATGACATATCTTTTAAAAACGACTGACTTCATTTCACTCCATAAAAATGCTGGGCTCATTATTTATGCAGAGAACCTATCTCCTCACTATAAATATTGGAAAGAAATTTCCATCTTCACCCTTTAATGTTACATATTTTTGACATTCTATTTCTGCTACTTTCAAAAAAAATTAACAACAGGAGAAAGTTTTATGGATACCTTGGAAAAAGATGAGCTATTCTAACCAGCTATGGAACCGGTGCTATCAGATAGGTATTGATCATCCTCCTTGCCTACTATGCCCTATCTTGTTTGGTGTGTGTGTGTGCGTGTGTCTGTCTGTGAGGCTAGGAATGGGTAGAAAAGCCCTGCAAACATCTGAGCTGGTTGACCATAGCTCTCAATTTACAAATTTAAAAATTGCCACTAAGTTCAGAAAATATGTGCCTCTGTAAGAAACTGATCATGCTGGCCTTGTATGCTGGTGCATGAAGCGGTTGCTTACTACATGGCACAGTTTGAGGTTCATCCTGAAAGCCAAATACCTGAGTTTTAATACTGTTAGGGTCAGATTTGCTACCCTGGCTCCCATGCTATTAATCTGGCAGTTAAGAGGTAGCGTATAATCGAATGTGAGCAGACTAGACTGAAGATACAGTATCCCGAAATGGAAACCGCATAGGATTTAGAATCTCAGCTCTGCCATTACTCACTGTGTGTCCTTTGCCAGATCACTCACCCTCTCGGAACCTCATTTGCCCCATCTCTAGAATAAGTTTAATGATATTTACTTCACAGGGTTGTAACAAGGGTGAAATGAGAGAATATTCGTGAAAGCCCTGGGGCCTCCCACCTACTCCCTTAAACTGGGGCTGGAAGCTCAGCTTAGCCCTCCTGAGGCTTAACTGATGATGACATAGTGCCCACAACAGCTCTGTCCCATGCTTAGTAAGCTTTCCTTGCCTTTCTCTCAGCCTAGGGCCTCTTGTGGTTTGTAGTTTCCTCTCATTCTCAATATTCTTGAGTGATCATGTGTTTGCAGGCCAGATGATGGGTAGAAAATGAATAAACACTACTGAAAAGTGGAAGCGTGGGGACAGAAAGCAAAATGCCATTCATGAGGTTTTTGCCGATCCTCACACTATGCACATGTTGGTATCTTAAGGCAACCTCCAACCTGCTGTGCGGTTTTGGGAACCTTGAATCTTTACCTCCTCGGCACCCTGTAATGAGCTCTCAACAAAGAGCCACGGCCTCAGCCCCCCAAGCTAGAGTGTGTGGAATCACAGGAACGTGGGATGGAATGGCATAGAGGTTAAGTGCTCTGGAGCCAGACTGCCCACTAGCGAATCCTGCCCTACACTTGTCAGCCAGCGGACCACTGGCCTTGCCAAACGTCCTTATGTCTCAGCTGTCTCATGTATGAGACAGGAATATGACTAATACTTCCTTGTTAAGTAATTCGCGTTAATATTTGTTATGGAATAGATGTTTGTGTTCCCCCCAAATTCAAATGCTGAAATCCTAACCCTGAATGTGATGGTGTTAGGAGGTGGGGCATTTGAGAAGTGATTAGGTCATGGGAGTGCAACCCTCAGGAATGGGATTAGTGCCCTAATAAAAGAGACTCCAGAGAGCTCTCTCACCCCTTCCACCATGTGAGGACACAGCGAGAAGACAGCTGTCTATGAACCAGGAAACAGGTCCTCCCCAGACACCAAATTTGCTAGCATCCTAGTCTTGGACTTCCCAGCCTCCAGAACTGTAAGAAATATATGTTTGTTGTTGGTTAAGTCACCCAGTCTATGGAAATGAACTTGTTTAGTTCCACTGGTTATGAAGAACAGAAGCTCCTTAAACAAAGGCAAGTAAAAAGGATCATGAAGAGATATGATAGAATCTCAGGGAAATGTAATGCAGGAAGTGTAGCCAAACCTCATGGGAACTGGAAACCCATCTGTCTTTCTAGCTCTCTCCCTACACATACACACACATACATAGAAGGAGAGTTTTTCATCATTGTTTCTCTCTTTGCACTTGCCCTTCACCACGTGGCAGCTCAGCATCCCCTCTTTCTCACGGTTTCTGCCCTCCACACAACCTCAACTTGTATGTGGCATTAGCTCACCATAGGCCAACTCCCATCCTGACACCGCTGGGCCTCAAATGTCTAATTTCCATGGCCCTGTCACTGTATACATGGCACTGTATTTCCCAGTCAAATTCTAGAGGGAAGATGACTGGATTTTGACTAGATTATGGATTGGTTCTTTGAGGGTCAGATATGGTAACCCCTGGTTTAGTCGGCTGTGATTGGCAAATGCTGGTCACATAATACAAGAATCACTCTGTTCAAGGGATGTAGGTAGGGCTCATTAAGCCAGAAGGAGGAGTTCTACCATAAGTAAAAATTTCAGAACACAAATTTTACTTTAACCATGAAAACTGTTCAATTTTAATTTTTGTAGAAAAATGTTTTCATAATACATTACTCATGTTCCCATGTTTATAAAACAGGATTTTTTGGTTTAAAATTGATATATGACTCTTAGAAACTCTTATAACTCTTAGAGAATATACAAAAAGAATATTAAAGATAAAAATCAACTTCAATCTTCCTATTTAGAAATTAATCTGGTTAACATGTTTATATATTTCTTCTTTTTTTCCCTTGTTATTTTGTTTTTCACAGTTATGATATATTATTATTTTGTAACATGGTTTGGGGGGTTTTTTTTGGTTCATTTGTTGGTTTTGGTTTTGGTTTTGGCTTTGGTTTTTGTTTGAGTTCTCCAGAAACAAATTCTGAAATAAAGTTTCAAGAGCACATACTGGGGACTTCCCTGGTGGCACAGTGGTTAAGAATCCGCCTGCCAATGCAGGGGATATGGGTTTGATCCCTGGTCTGGGAAGATCCCACATGCCGCAGAGCAACTAAGCCCGTGCGCCACAACTACTGAGCCTGCGCTATGGAGCCCGCTCGCCGCAACTACTGAAGCCCGCGCGCCTAAAGCCCGTGTTCTGCAACAAGAGAAGCCACCACAATGAGAAGCCTGTGCACCGCAATGAAGAGTAGCCCCCGCTCAACACAACTAGAGAAAGCCAGCGCACAGCAACGAAGACCCAACGCAGCCAAAAATAAACAAAGAAACAAGTAAATAAATTAATTAATTAAAAATAAAGAAAAGATAAAAAGAGCATATACTGTATTTTGAAGGCAACTCCAGGAAACACCAGAAGGAAAATGGGGAAGAGATACAGGGAAGGGGAATGTCCAGTCACTACTGCTTTGCAATAAGTTATTCCTTAATGGTATAAAACAACGGAACCATTTTATTTTGCATTCAACTTTGTGCATCAGGAATTTAGGAAGGGCTCAGTGGAGAGATATCCACTGGGGCTGTAGGCATCTGAAGGCTCTGCTGGGCTGGTTGGTCCAGATGGTCTGCTCACATAGCCTGAGCCTGATGGTTGACCTCAAGCTCAGTTAGGGTTGTCGACCAGAGTATCTGCATATGGGTTCTCCAGCAGAGCAGCCTCAATGGAGTCAGACTTCTTACCTGGTGACTGGTTTCCCAAGAGTGAGTGCCCAAGAGAACTTGATGGTCTTTTATGGTCTAGCCTTGGAAATGATATAGCATCAATTCTGCCATACTCTTTTAGTCAAAGCTGTCACAAGCCCACAAGGGAAGGGGACATAGACCCTACCACTTAGTGAGAGTAATGCCAAAGAAGTTGGGAACTTTAAAAAAAATCACCACAGGAGGGAAGCCAATAAGTTGTGTGTAATTAATCCAGTTGGCACTGTGTTGCAACTGGAGTTGAGTTCTTCTGGAGGACGCTTAGAAACAGAGTACAAAACATCTCAAAATTGTCACCAAGGAAGGCAGAGGAAGCTAAAGTATTTAACTTCCAACTTCCTATTAGTAACTTTTTAGGGCTGGGAAGTTTGGGGAGGGAACAATAATTCCCCTAGGAATCGATGGGCATTCCCCTAGTATTCACTTCAAAGCATGCTCCTTGGCCAGAGGAAAGCTTCAGGCAGAGAGCTTTATGTGATCACAGCAAGCAGCCTTCCAGGAGCAGAGATCTGAACAGAAATGAATGCCAGGGGGTTCTCAGGAAGCTACCAACACTATCTCCTACAGCGTATCTTAAACATTTTTCCTTGCCATTAAATATTCTTTGTGATGACGTTTAATGGTTACATAGATATCTTGTTGTTTAAGTAACACCTCTGTACATGAAGCTGAGGGCTGGGGGGAAAATCATACCACACACCACTGTATCCATTAATGCCTTCCCATGTTCTCTTACTTTAGACAACTGTGAAAATTAATAGAGGAAACCACAACTAAAATTGGAGTTGGGAAGGACTGTAGAGGAGATCTCCTGCCCTACCACTTGTCATCAATTCCCGCAGACGGGAAAGAAGTACCTTACATCTCCAACAGGAAGGTGTCTCTACATTACCACCTTAGGAGGAAGGAAGATTTTCTTCTTTCCCAGCAACAAGGCCAGCCAATGGAAAACACCACAGCTCAGCCAATAAGAAGCCATCATCACCCTGAACTCTTAGTTTCCTCCAATGAACTTTCATTTTTCTTTTGCTAATGACTTCCTTGTCCCACCCTTCTTTCTATAAAAGCCTTCCATTTTGTATAACTCCTTGGAGTATCTCCATTTGCTAGATGGATACATGAATTGTTTAGTAAAGCCAATTAGATCTTCAAATTCACTCAGTTGAATTTTGGGTTTTTTAACACCACCAATTACTCATCTTTCTGATTCTCCTTGGTTACTCCCTCTCTTTACACCAAACTATCACCTCTCCCCAACATCTGTTTTCAGCTTGTATCCCCTTTACTTTCAGTAGATGGCTCAATCCGTTTCAATGAGAAATGGAAGTCATCAGAGATGACCAACCATGTGATCCCTTTCTACCTACCCATTTTTCTTTATCTAATCCCTTTCTCATTCCTTTTCTTCCCATCTCAGAATGTGAGTGGTCCCTCCTTCAGTTCTAGACCAACCCTCACACTCCCTTCCTCCACATGAATCCCGGCCCCAACCCCACCTGAGTTCTCCCTGCCTCCTCCTACATCTTGTCCCTTTGGTTCTCCCCTCTCTCCTTTACTTTCCACCTCTCACTCACTCTTTGCTCCTCTCCACCTCCCTATAAACAGGCCCAAGGCTTTCTTCAGGCTAAAATAACATGCCCTTAGCCATCCAGCAACTGTATGTTCTCTCTCCTCACTTTCCATTCATTCCACAATCTACTGCATTTGAGCCTCTGCCCGCACCATTCTTCTGAAGCTGCACTCACTATCAATCAACCACCAGTTGCCAGCTCTGGAGGATAAGTCTTAACTTCCTGGCCCTTAGACCCCTGGTGCACGTGAATTCACTGACAGCTCTCCTCTTTCTTAAAGCTCTCAGTTCTCTTGGCCTCCGGGACTCCTCAGTCTCCTGACTAACCATAGCTTAGGAACATTTCTTCTCTCTCTCTTTTGTTGGCCACGCTTCCTTTGGCTAATCCAAAATGCTGCTGTTTCCTGTCTAGTGCTTGCTTTTTTATTTATACTTCCCCCTAGGTGATATTATCCTCTTTCATGTTCCCAATTATAAGTCTACAGTGCTTCATCTGAAACTCTCAGGACAGGTGGCTTAAGAATCCAGAATTTTTCAGATTTTGGAAAGGTTATAAGAACATATACTGAAAATTATATACTGGGCCCAGTAGAGCCTGGGATAGCACCTTCTAATGAAACACAAGAATATTTCTGTAGCAAAACACAGAAATAGTCACACTAAGTAGGTTTTTTAAAGGGACTGGAAATAGTTTTTGATTTTTTAAAAAATATTTATTTATTTATTTATTTGGCTGCGCTGGGTCTTAGCTGTGGCACACAGGATCTTCGTTGCCGCATGCAGGATCTTTTAGTGGCAGCATGCGGGATCTAGTTCCTTGACCAGGGATCAAACCCAGGCCCCCTGCATTGGGAGCATGGAGTCTTAACTGCTGGACCACCAGAGAACTCCCAGGGCTAGAAATAGTTTTCATGTATATTTAGGTTATGTTTTAGTGTCAAAAGTGCCAGCAAATGAATTTTTTAAAAGACTTTTGGTTTTTAGACTTTTTTTTTGGATTTGGAAACTGCAAGTAAGGGATTGCAGACCAGTACCACCAGTGTGCTGATATAACTCTCAAATCTTTATTTCCAGGCTGCAGCATTATATGGAGGTTTAGGCTTATCTGTCTGAAACCTGTTAGATATCTCTACCTGGATGTCTTATAGACATATCAAGCTCAACTCATTCAAAACTGAGTATCATCCCCTCTGTCTCAGGTCCAGTCCCCTGAGAAACAGAATCTGAGACAGGTATCTGTGAGCAGATTTACTGAGGAGTGCTTTAGGGTGTAGCACCTGGAGGCCAGTGAGGGAAGCAGGATTAGGCACAGGGAGAAGCTGAAGTGTGCTGCAGACACAACATGAGCCTCAGCTGATCTTCAAGGGAGCTCTGGGGCTGGAATGGCCCTTCAGAGTTTTCCTGAACTGAGAAAAGGATACCTAGTCTTTGTGTCCCTACATCAACCAGTCACTGAATATGGGCTTCACCTGGCAACGGGGCATACCCTTGAGCAAAGTAGCTCCCTTAGGCCAGAGGGGACTCCTCCGTGAGCCATCAGCAGCCTTTATTCCTGAGGCCTGAGGAAATGACGGCTTCCATCTTGAACATGGTGCACCATCTTGCAGTATCCATTGAAAGCTCTCCCCCTGCTTTCTGTGTCTGCCATCCACTCAGACCCCCAAGTTTACAGCTTCTAGTTGTCCTGGACTCCTCGACACCCCATACCACTTCCACATCTGGTAACTCATCACATCCCACCAATTTAGTCTTTTAGATAAACTTTTAAAATCTGCCTCATCTTCTCCATCCTTATGTCCAATGACCTTATTCAGCCTCACACTGTCTCTTTCTTGCCTGGTTTACTGCAACTGCCTCCTACTTGTTCTCCTTTCTTTCGTTTTTTACCCAATTACATCCATTTTCTGCACATGCCAAGAATGAACTATCTAAAACTCAAATCTGTACAGGGCTAGAAATCCTCCAATAGTTCACCATTGCCTACAGGGTAAACTCCAAGTTCCTCAGCCTATTATACAGGGATCTCTATGATCTCACCCCTGTCTGGCTCTCCTGGGCCACCTATCCCAATACTTAATATCCTGGCAGCCCCTGAACTGCAGCATGTTCCCCTCTTGCACTCTATGCTGCTTCTTGTCTCCCTCCTTTCACTCATGTGGTCCTCTCTGCCTAGATGCCCTTCACACACCCCCAACTCATCCTCTAAGACATGGTTCAGTTATCACTTGCTCTAGGGGGACTCTTCTATGTCCCCATCCCCAGTCTAGGTTGAGTGCACTTTCTCTGTGCATTTATAATGTCCTATCCGTACGTCTCCCATTGCACTCAGCATCCTGTGTTATAATTAGATGTGTTGCTGCTTCTTGAAAACCAGGACAATGGTCTCATCTTTTTAACCCTCTCACCTAGCTCAGAGCCAGGGACACAATATGCTCTCAATAAAAGCTCGTTGAATGAGTGAATGAAAGATTATAATAATTACAATAGCTAATGTTTATTAGAGTTTAATGTGTGCCAGGCACTGTGTTAAGGGATTCACATATATTTTCTCATCTTATTCTTAAACAATTTTATGAAGAAAGTACCATTTTTACCCATTTTCCTGATGAAGAAACTGAGGCTCTGAGGGCTTAAATCAGGGGTTCCCAACCCCCTGGTTCCCCTAGGAACCAGGCTGCACAGCAGGAGGTGAGCAGTGGGCAAGTGAGCAAAGCTTCACCTGCCGCTCCCCAGCAATCCCATTACCGCCTGGACCGCCACTACCACTGCTTCCGCCCCATCTGTGGAAAAAGTGTCTTCCACGGAACCGGTCCCTGGTGCCAGAATGGTTGGGGGCCACTAGCTTAAGTAACCTGTTTAAAGTCACACTGCAAGTAGGTGGTAGAAGGGGGATTTGAATCCAAGTATACCTGACCCCAGAGCATGAGTCCTTAGCCCTGCACTACGCGGCTTCCAGGAGCCAGTGACCCACAGCCCCGAAGCTGCAAGGGCTCCTGGGAAGACACCTAGTGAGCAGAAGCTTAGGTCAGTGTTTAGTCCAAAGCTCAGAGCATGCAATTCTCGCATGGTAAAACTTCAATGGCCTCCTACTGAACACTGAATAAAATCCCAGATCTGAAAAGTGGCTTTATAAGTACCTGAACAACAGGTGCCCACCTTGTCCTCTCCGTGTCTGTGCCTTCCCACTCCAACATCCAGTCACACTGCTGCTCCCTCCACAACTTGAACACCCCAAGCTCTTTCCAGACTCCAGCCCTTTGCACATTTGTCACCCTGCCTGGCTTGCTCTTTTCTATATTCTTTCTTTCCTCTTAGCTAGCTCTTTCATACCTCTATTTAAATGTCACTTCTTCATAAAAGGTTTTTTTTCCCCACAAGTAGGTCTCTGTCATTACCTGCCTCATCCCTGTGTTTCCTTCATAGCATTTCTCAAGATGTGTAATTATTTTATTTCATTTGTTTGTTTTTGTCTGTTCTTCCCTCTAGAATTGTAAACTCCATTAGAGCAGAGTCTGTTTGTTGTATTTCCAGTACCTAACACAGTGAATGGATGAACAGGTGCTAAATAAATATTGATTCAAAGCTGTATACCTGTAAGATGGTTACTATTTAAAAAACAAAAAACAAAAAAAAACAAGAAATAGAAAATCACAAGTGTTTGTGAGGTTGTGGAGACATCAGAACCCTTGTACATTGCAGATAGGTGAAGCCACTATGGAAAACAGGATGGTGGGTCCTTAAAAAATTAAAAGTAGAATTACCATATGATCCAGCAGTTGCACTTCTCGTTATATATCCAACAGTATTGGAAGCAGGGACTTGAATATGATATTTGGATACCTAGGTTCATAGCATTATTATTTGCGGTAGCCAAAAAGTGGAAGTAATCCAAGTGTGCATAGACAGATGAATGGATACAAAAAATGTGGTGTATACAAAAAATGGAATATTTTTCAGCCTTTAAAAGGAAAGAAATTCTGAAACATGCTCAACATGGATGAACTCTGAGGACATTATGCTAAGTGAAATAAATCAGTCACAAAAAGACAAATATGTATGATTCCACTCATGAGGTACCTAGAGTCAAAAAATTCAGAGACAAAAAGTAGAACAGTTGTTCCCAGGAGCTCAGGGGAGGGAAAATAGTGATTGTTTAATGGCCACAGAGTTTCAGTTTTGCAACATGAAAAGAGTTCTGTGGACAGAAGGTAGTGATGGTAGCACAGCAGTGTGAATATACTTAATACCACTGAACTGTTCACTTAAAAATAGTTAAGATGGTAATTTTTAAAATTTTTATTTATTTATTTATTTATATTTGGGGGGCGGTACGCGGGCCTCTCACTGTTGTGGCCTCCCCCGTTGCGGAGCACAGGCTCCGGATGCGCAGGCTCAGCGGCCATGGCTCACGGGCCCTGCCGCTCCGCGGCATGTGGGATCTTCCTGGACCGGGCCCCGAACCCGTGTCCCCTGCATCGGCAGGCGGACTCTCAACCACTGCGCCACCAGGGAAGCCCCAACATGGTAATTTTTATGTTATGTGTATTTTACTACAATTTTTTACAAAGAAAGTTGTATCCTATTTAGTAGCACTGCTGATCTCCTGACTCCCAGTCCAATATCCTCTCATTTACATATGCTGGCTCTTATCAGAATACATTCTATCAACTAGGCATGAAAACCATCTCCTTTCTCAAAAGAAAAGATCTTTCTAGGACATATCAAAAAGGGATTCTACTTAGTTTAGGATTAGAAGAAACGTTAGAATTTACCTAAACCCTTATCTTCTGTATCAGAGTGCCGGGTGAGGATAGGGTTAACGTAGGCAGGAAGCCATTGCTGACCTGGCTGAGGAAGGGTGAAGGGAGGGAGTGGTTCCTGGAACTTAAGAGCTGAGGCTGCAGGAGAGGCGATGACCTTTGGGAGAGGAATGTGGCTGTTGCCATGCACTATGAACAAGAAGGGAGCTGGTCAAATAAATATGCCTTCCTCTCCTCTGATCTTCTGCTGGTACCTCCCGTTGGTTGAACCCAACAGGAAGTCAGCAGGCAAGAGAACCACTGACGTGGTCCATAAAGACCCCAGGGCAGGGAAGCCAACATGGTAATTTTTATGTTATGTGTATTTTACTACAATTTTTTACAAAGAAAGTTGTATCCTATTTAGTAGCACTGCTGATCTCCTGACTCCCAGTCCAATATCCTCTCATTTACATATGCTGGCTCTTATCAGAATACATTCTATCAACTAGGCATGAAAACCATCTCCTTTCTCAAAAGAAAAGATCTTTCTAGGACATATCAAAAAGGGATTCTACTTAGTTTAGGATTAGAAGAAACGTTAGAATTTACCTAAACCCTTATCTTCTGTATCAGAGTGCCGGGTGAGGATAGGGTTAACGTAGGCAGGAAGCCATTGCTGACCTGGCTGAGGAAGGGTGAAGGGAGGGAGTGGTTCCTGGAACTTAAGAGCTGAGGCTGCAGGAGAGGCGATGACCTTTGGGAGAGGAATGTGGCTGTTGCCATGCACTATGAACAAGAAGGGAGCTGGTCAAATAAATATGCCTTCCTCTCCTCTGATCTTCTGCTGGTACCTCCCGTTGGTTGAACCCAACAGGAAGTCAGCAGGCAAGAGAACCACTGACGTGGTCCATAAAGACCCCAGGGCACAGAGTAGAGGGGGAAAGGCGGAGAACGGATCTAGAGGTGCCTTCATTATACCACGCTTCATTCTAAAAGTAAAAGCACTCAGACTCAAAGAATTAAATGACTTACTTAAGGTCTCCCAGTGATAGATACAGGACTGTCATGGTTTGTATGACTTAAGAAAGCTTCCACCCACACATCAGTAAGGAATGAGAACATTAGTCTAAATTTGGAAAATCTGCCACAAATAGAACAAACATCTAGAGGAAGTTTTGTTTTCAAAAAGGGGGTGGTATGCACCCCTTCCACAGAATTAGCATTATCAGGAGGTTTTGTGCTGTGGACTTTGCAAGTCTGATTCATCACATGTTACAAAGAAAACAATTTTAAGATCCTGAGTTTTCTTCCTGTTTCTGTCCTAACAATTATCACAGTTTATGGAACGTTTAGAAGAAGCTGAAGCAGAGTATTAAATTATACATTTTGAGTTGAATAAAGTAAGATCGCTAAGGCAAAAAATGGTTGAAAAGATTCACAGAAGCGCATCCTCAAACAAGGATTTTTTTCATAATTAAAGAACTTTGAGACAAATTTTAAGACTCCTCGGAGTTCACATTACTTAAAAAAAAAAAAGATTGATGTGACAAGACCTTTGAACACAAAAAACTGAAACTTCAAGGGAATAAAACAAGAATGGTGCCCCTAATTTCCCCTCAAGGAAGTAATGCAGCATAGCATAGTAATTAAGAATCTAAGTTGCAGAATCAAAATTCTTGGGTTCAAACCTGCTCCATCGCTTACTAGCTGCACAACCTTGGGCAAGTGACTTTGCATTTCTTTCTAAGCCATAGTTCTCCCATTTGTGACGTAGGAATAATTGTAGCTAATTGATCAGGTGACGTGAGGCCTGGATAAAACCAATAAATATAGATACTTAGCACATTGCCTCTCTGGCACCTACTAGGGTCTCAAAACATCCTAACTAGTAGTATTATGCCACAATTTATTCTTTTTGCCACCAGAGGTGTTTATACAACTGCATTTAATGACTAATTTCTCACAGTTGCTTTGACTGCCATTGATCTGTTGATCTGTTAAGACCACCCTAAAGTCCAATTGAATTATGACAGTCTACAATTATGAAGATGCATCTTAAGTGAAAAACAGTGAATGGTAATGCTGAATTTGATGAGTGTGCAAGGAGAGGAGGGAAAGGAGGAAGAAAAAGAAGGGCAGGGGTGGAAGGAGAAGAAAGAGCCCCAAAGATGGATCTTTTGAAGGATGAAGAAGAGAAGATGCCACTCTGCCACCATGGTGGTCCCAGGATCCACAGCTATAGCTACATGTTGGACCAAGGCAGAAAAGTCAATGGAAATCAGCCTAAATGTTTAATGCATATAGGATATTATACCTGGGATGCCAACATTCAGAAAAGGATTTCCTTGAAGGGTTAATTACCACCTTCTCTCTGCAATTTGCTTGTGAAGTGCACAGGTGAGGGAAGGGCCTTCCTCTGACTCCACATCTTAATTTGCCTCCTTCATTTGGTAGAAACAACTCTCTGTGATCCTTAGGGTGAGGATGGTCCCAGGCCTCTAGGAACCCCTCCCTAATTCCTTTTTGAGTGCCAGGTTCTATGGACACATCCACAAGCTAGAGACCGAATGATGTGAAAAGAACACCAGATCGGTCCTTATCCTCAAGGAACTTGCAGCCTCAAGCTGCGTGTTGAATTCCTTACACATTACACGTTTGGCAGATTTCTCCCTGGTCAAGGGTATCAACACAAACAGAAAAACAAACCACCGTCACTCCTGTTATTCTTCCCAAAGAAGAGAATGTACTATTTACATCATTTACAGCAGTAACAGAAAGGCAGGATAAAGAAAACTAAGCATTTGCTGTGTCTGTTCTGGAATTAGAATTAAGTTGTCTCAGGTCAATGTACCCATCATTAGCTACATTTGGAAAGAGCTCACATTTTGATGGCAGTAAAACTGGTTGTGTTGCAGTTTCTTATTTATAAATCCAGATGACAGCCTTCCTAGACCCCTTCTATCTCCCTTTGGGGAGGTGGAAGGAATTTTCCCACTGTTCATGATTTCCTTTACTTTTATTTGAGAAGTAAACAAAGGCAAATCTTGCTTGGACCATCAAGTTTCCAGTTTCCTAATTCCTTTGGCTGAGGTTTGAACCAATTCTCTAAGTTCTGTTTCCTTCTTTGCTCCCCTTCCTATGCCACCAACATTGCTCCAATGTTCCAATGGTTTGTTATAATTATGGAGGTTTTGCGATCGTTTCTGGTAGGTCTCTTGCAGTTCTTGTACGGAAAACATTCTGCATGTGGGCATAACTTATTTACGTACTATGTTCCTAATGTGAAGCAACTTAATAATCTCCCTTCGAAGGATATCACATTTAGAAACGGAAACTTAAAAATATGAGTTCTAACATGTTTCAGGATAGGTGATCTAAGCAGGAATCTGTAAACTGTCAGGACAATATGTTATTACTTGATAGGTTTTTAATAATCTAGAAGTTTCTTCAAATTGGAGAATTTGTTCATTAATTCATTTAAAAGAATACTACATGAAATGAGCATCTAGTACTAGATTCTATACTGCTTTGTTATATTCTATGGGCTGTGTAGCCACTAGTAAAATAAAAGGCAGTAGCTTTAAGTTCACCATTATTCTGTAAAATAAGTTTAAAAATATCCTGAAAAATCAGAAGGTCGAGTCTAGTCATGTTAGGAATTGACAGCAATGGTGAGATACTAGAGAAGTGCTATCATACTACAGAGAGATGACCGGAACCACGTGTTTTACAAGGGGAGGAGGCAAGGACATGTACTCATTAAGTGCTTTCTGTGTGACTGGACACTGCTGAGTGCTTTACATATGCTGTTTTATACAATACTCTCAAAATACTATGAGACTTCCATTACCATGGCCTGTTCATAAAAGAGGAAGTGGAGAAGTTAAATAATTTGCCCAAGGCCATATAGCTAGGAAGTGATGGAGCAGGAATCCTTACCAGTCAGATTCCTAAGTTTATCTTTTTGCCACTAAATCTTTGGAGATATATAGATAGATGGAGATAGAGATAAGATAAAATTTTGTTTTCCTTACATTAAAACTTGCTTTGTACACCTTTTTGAATGATCAAACCCTGACAACAACAAATGCTGGTGACTGTGGAGCAACAGGAACTCTCATTCATTTCTGGTGGGAATGTAAAACGGTGCAGTCACTTTGGAAGAAAGTTTGCTGGTTTCTTACAAAACTAAACATACTTTTACCACCTGATATAGCAGTTGTGCTCCTTAGCATTTACCCAAAGGAGTTGAAAACTTATATCCACACAGAAACCTGCACACAGATGTTTATAGCAACTTGATTCATAGTTGCCAAAACTTGGAAGCAACCAAGATGTCTTTCAGTAAGTGAATGGATAAATATACTGTGGTACATCCAGACAATGGAATATTATTCAAAGCTAATAAGAAATGAACTATCAAGCCATGAAAAGACATGGAAGAATCTTAAATGCATATTGCTAAGGGAAAGAAGCCAATCTGAAAAGACTACTCCAGGTTCTTGTACCAGTTTGAAAGTGGGTGGGGGGATGTTCCCCACACCAACAAGCAATTCTCCAGACACCAGCTGGATGTCCTACAATTCAACTCAGTTCTGACACTATTTACCCAGAGAGAGCATCAGATCCCACAGCTTAAGGACTCAGTCCTACAAGACCATCCCCTACACTGTTTCAGACACCTGTTGCAAGTCCAGGTTGTCACCTGTGCTTCTGACCAACCAGCTAAAGATTGAAGCTTCCAGCCACCCCTCCTTGGGTTCCATCAATTTGCTAGAGTGGCTGGCTCACAGAACTCAGAGGAGCGGTTTCCTTACTGGACTACTGGTTTATTATGAAAGGATGTAACTCGGGAACAGCCAGATGGAAGTGATGCATAGGGCAAGCAATGGAGGAAGAGGTGAGGAGCTTCTATTCCCTCTCCAGCCGCCTTCCCAGCACCTCCACATAATCACCAACCCAGAAGCTCTCAGTACTTTAGAGATTTTTTCTGGAGGCATCACTATTTAGGCATGAATGATTAAATCATTGACCATCGAACCACTGATTAAACCACTGGTGACTGAACTCAATCTCCAGCCCCTCTCCCCTCCCTGGAGGTCAGGGGTGGCACTCAAAGCTCCAACCCTCTAATCTCATGGCTGGTTCTCCTGGCAATCAGCCTTAGGTGCAGTCCGAGGGTCATTTCATTAACATAACAAAAGATCCATTTGTTGCTCTTATCACTTAGCAAATTCCAAGGGTTTTAGGAGCCCTGTGACAGAAACTGGATGAAGACCAAACATATATTTCTTATTATAAATCACAATATCACAGCTACATACTATATCATTTCAACCATATGACATTCTGGAAAAGGCAAAACTATCAAAACAGTAACAAGACTTTTGATTGCCAAGAGTTGGGAATGGGGAGCGATGAATAGGCGAAGCACAAAGGATTTTTAGGGCAGTGAAAATACTCTATACGATATCATATTGATAGATATGTCATTATGCATTTGTCCAAACCCATAGAATGCACAACACCAAGAGTGAACCCTAATGTAAACCATGGACTTTAAGTGATAATGTAAGTAGATAAGGTAGGGGGTCCCAGAGAAAGAGAACCACTTCTCTTATGGCTTGACATAAGAGAAGCCATTTTTGGTCTAAGCCATTTTGTGAGCTAAATCTGGCCTCAATGCTTGCCTTTGAACAAATCTCAGTAATTAATGATCTTAGGGAACAAAAGAATGCAATCAGGCAAGAGAAGTAACAATAGCAAAGATAATATATCGGTTGTAAAGATTCCCAGTTCTATTTCAATGGTAAAGATTAGCCTGACGTTCTCAACCACCAGAACAACAGAACCTAAGGGATAATGGCATTGGCCTTCTCTGATCCTCGTGACTTAAACCAACTAAAGCTTGGAGTCTGTGGACCAGCCAAGCCCCCTCATGAATATGCATGTACCCCTAGCTTAAACTTCCCCGATTTTGCTGTTCGGGAGACACTGCTGTGGGAAAGATACCCAGTGTTCTCCTTACTGGCTGCAAGTAATAAATCCTCCTTCTGATCTTTGGCTTGGTTGTGTCTTTTGGCTCGACAAGCACAGAGAGGCGAACCCATTTTTCAGGTAAGAATGATGTGTCAGTGTAGGCTCATCAATTATAACAAATGTACCATTCTGGTGGGGGAAGTTTATAACCAAAGAAACTATGTGTATGTAGGGGCAGGGTATAATCTCTGTATGAAACCGTGTAACTCAGATTGGGACTTGAACCCACGTCTTTTGATTGAGATCACACACCTGGTCTTAGGACTTAACGAAGCTCAGGTTCTTGATGTCTCATCACAGAAAGAATTCAGTGAGAGACAAAGTGATAAATAAGAAGTGGATTTATTTAGAGAGAAACACATTCCACAGGGAGTATGGGCCATCTCAGAAGGTGAGAGCCTCACCAGGGTATGTGGTTGTCAGTTTTTATAGGTGTGGGTAATTTCATAGGCTAATGAGTGGGAGGAATATTTCAGCTATTTTGGGGAAGGGGTGGGGATTTCCAGAAATTGGGCCACCACCCACTTTTTGAGCTTTATGGTCAGCCTTGGAACTGTCATGGCGCCTGTGGTTGTGTCATTTAGCTTGCTGATATGTTACAATGAGGGTATACTGAGGCTCAAGGTCTAGTGGAAGTCATCTCCTCGGACCATCTTGGACCTATTCGGTTCTAATCAGTTTATGTCATGTCCTTGGGCTGTGTCATTCTTCTAAAGGTTGTGCCCTGCCCCCTTCCCTCCTGTTTCATGTGCATTACCCTTAATTTTGCTGTGAACCTAAAACCACTTTTTAAAAATTGTCTTAAAAAAGAAATTTATATTGGATAATGGGCAGCTCAATGTCAAAATGGATAGGTTTTATTACCTTGATGGAATACAGAACTCAATTTAGGATTGCATTAGTATGCATACAAGTAGAAGAGAAAGCATGTCCTGTTTATTCTTCACTGAAGAATCCTACCCCTGTGCTTTCTATGTAACGGGTGTTTATGAATGAAATCTAAACAGTGTCTCTGTTGAGATTTTTATCCCTTGAGCTGAGTACAAATATATTAAAGAAATACAGAAATATTTGTAGTTGTCATTATCTATGAAATTTACTGGTCAATTCGGTTATAAAAATCCCACTGTAACTCATATCTACCCTTTCTTTTAGAACAAGGCTGAATCAAAGATGTGGCTTTGGGGGACTTCCCTGGTGGTCCGGTGGTTAAGATTCTGCACTCCCAATGCAGAGGCCCATGTCTGATCCCTGGTCAGAGAACTAGATCCTGCATGCTGCAACTAAGAGCCCACATGCCACAGCTAAAGATCCCGGATGCCGCAACCGAGACCCAGCGCAGCTGAATAAATAAATAAATATATTTTTTTAATTTAAAAAAAAAAGATATGGCTTTGAGAGCTGCTTCATGCTCCCAAAGAAGGCCCATGGAAGCTGTGTGACCTCGGGAAAGTCACTTAACATCTCTGACCCTCATTGCCTGTGTTAGTCAAATGGAGACAATTCCTTATTAGCCTAAAGACAGGAAGGCTGGGTAGATGGGTTTTTTGTTTGGTTTTTCATTGTCAAAAATATTTGTTTTGATACAATCCATCATAAAGAAGTCAGTGGAGTTCCACTCTGCCACAGATGTATCTGTGAAGTAAGATCCCTGTGCCATCCAACTGGTGAACATCTGAACAAGGTGCCACTTCTTATCCTAATCAGAGCACACACCTTCCACGTTGTTCCTATGTGCTTCCACATCCAGATGACCAAATTGTCCTTTATCACCAAAGTAGGCTCAAAATGGTTGGTTTAGACATCTCAGGATCTGCATGCCTCTTAAATCCCAAGTAAATCGCAAGAGCGATAAAGCCCCAGCACGTGGCAAACTGACTGCCCTTGAAGAGCTGCCACAGCTTTGGCTTGTCCTCTGCTCAGCTTCATCACGGCAATGACCAGGGTGGTGCAGCAGGCAATAGATGTTTTCTGATACCCCTGGAGTAGTACCCTCGCTATGAAGTCCCAACTCCTGACACGTCATATGGTCCCACCCTACTGTCTGCCCTGTTCTCTTATACTCTCTTTCCTGCAGTCCGTGGACTCCAGCCGAAAGAGAGCCATATTCGCTGACCCCCATGCGTGCCCAGCATTCTCACTCCAGGTCTTTCGCGCATGAGGATCCCCTTCTGTCTACATCCACCTGTCAACTCTCTCTCTCTGAGAACTCCACGTTTCTTCAGGGCAGAGGCTGTGCCTTGTGCTCCTGCGTTGCCCCACATCTAGCACACAGCCTGGTATAGAATACGGGCTCGACAAATACTTTTTTGAATAAGACAAAATAGACAAAGAGAGAAACCTAGTCAATGGAGAATATGACAATATCACCAGTTGGTGCCAAAATGTCAGTGCTGCTTTTCTGCTTGGTGACACGAGCCCCTTCCACACACACTCCACACATAAGTTACATGTTGTCCTTAGATGCCATCTTATCACTTTGCCCCCTTTCAAAGCCACCCTTTGATGATTTCATAAGTCAGAGCACGAGTGCTCTTACCCCTCACCCTGGAGCCCTTTAGAAACAGCCTCTTAGCTTAATTTGATAAAAAAGAAAACGAAGCACAGTATATGAGAGAAATGACAGGGAAGGATAATTATTGACGTGGGATAGAATTTAGTTTAAGAAAAACTAGAGTGAAATAACATCTTTTTGATAGTTATTAAACCAAAGAAGTGGCTTGAAACCTTGACTGTTCAGAACTCATGTCCAAGGAAATTCTTAAGAATGAGTTTGCAAAAATATCTGTTGAAGCAGAGCTGCCCCATGAGTTCAGGTCTGGGTCACCAAACCTGAGGGTCTAGAATGTGTGTCTAATTCCAAGTATGGATTTACTGAATAGTCACTGTGTGGGGGACACCATCCTAGGCTCATAGCTTCAAGCTACTGTATATTGAACATGCCACGGTGCTAGGGAAATAATAAATATCTCATTTCATCCTTCCAGCAACCCAGTGAAGTAGGTATCACTATCCCTACTTTACAAATAAGCAAAGTGAGTCTCATGGAAGGTAATCAGCTGCCCAAGATCCCACAAGTTTAAGTGGCAGAGCAGGATTTGAACCCAGGTTTTTTCAGATAACAAATTCATTTCTTATCTACCTTACTTCATAAGGAAGACTTTGCAATACAACCGAAGAAATGTTTTCATAAAACAGCCACAGGGCAGGATAATGCATAACAAAGTACTAATTTTAAGCATTTATAAAATTTGTTGATTTCCGACAGCTCTCTGAAGCAGAAATTATGATCAATACACCCACACCTGAAAACAAATTAACAATGAGTCAATATTTATTTTGTGCTCTTTTGGCCAAAGCCTATGCAAGTGGCCTTTAGATACAGTAAGCAAACTTTCCTTACAGTGATCTGTGAAATAGGTATTATTATTAATGCCCTCAATCTACAGAAAAGGAAATTGACATTCAGGTTAATAATTTATTTGGGGCTGTGTTTTTAAAATTTGGCTTGAGTGTGGCTAGAAATTTGTGGTAGGTTCTCTTCCTACCAGGTTGCTAGGACAGTAAATGTTAGTTGGAGCCATGGTGTCCATCATTGCCCCTGTTTGGTAAGAGTGTATCTGAGAATGAAGCCAATGTGGGGAAAAGCATGAGGGAAAGGTGGAGGGAAACTGGCTCCTGAAGCTATTTGAATCTCTAAATCCTGCTGAGTCTGGAGCTGGACCTGCTTTTTTTTTTTTTTTTTTTTTTTTTTTTTTTTTTTTACTTGCTTTCTCTTCTTTCCCTCTATGCGGGCCTCTCACCGTCGCGGCCTCTCCCATTTGCGGAGCACAGGCTCCGGACGCGCAGGCCCAGCGGCCACGGCTCACGGGCCCAGCCGCTCCGCGGCACGTGGGATCCTCCGGGACCGGAGCACGAACCCGCGTCCCCTGCATCGGCAGGCAGACTCTCAACCACTGCGCCACCAGGGAAGCCCCATATATTACTTATTTAATTGGCTTGTGTGCATCCTTACCCCTCGAAAGAAGGTAAGTCCCAGGTCTGTTTCATTCACTCCTGCATGTCCAGCTCTTGGTACAAAGCCTCAAGGCCATGCTTAGTGAGCTGGGGAGCAATGAGAGCTCTAAGCAGAGGAGTGACATGATCTGACTTACTGTTTCAAGAAGGTTACTCTGTGTTGAGAAGAGACCAAAGGGGTGAAGAGAGGAAGAAAGGAAACCAATTTGGAGGCTATGGCAATATCCAGGCAGGAGATGAGAGTGACTTGGATCAGGGTGAAAGCAAAGGAGACAGTGGGAAATGTTCTGATACTGGACATATTTAGAGGAAGAATCACCTGGATTTGGTATCAGATTAGATACGGAGATGAGAAAAAGGGAGAAACTGAAGATAACTTCAGGGATTTTGACTTAATTGGGCAGGTGTCTGTTTTGCCTCCATAAATTGATTTGTTTAAGGGTCATCACATCCTCCTTGACTGTTATTAATTTACGAAAAGACATGTGACCTTCATGATAGCCAATGGGGTATGGCAGGACATCTGTTGGGAGCATCTCCATAAATGAACCACAGGAAGAGAGTCACCTTCTTTTTCCTCTGGATGAGTTGTGTGTGGATGCGCTACCTGGAACATCTGTAGCATCGTGATACCAGCCTGAGAATGAAACCAACCTGGTGACTGGCAGAGCTGAGAGGTGGAAAGAACCAGCATCCTGGGTGACGTCAGTAGACCCCTGAGTCAACCAAGCCTAGCTCTGAACTTCCTCATTATGAGATGCTATATTTGTACATTATTTAAGACAGTTTAAGGCAGGATTTCTGTTACTTACAACTTAAAGCGTCCTGATCCAGGACCCTCATTTGTAAGTGTTACGGTTTTACAGGTTTCTTTTTAGAATGAAGTACCAAAGGATTTAGAAATGTTTCCAGTGTGTCCAAAACAATATACCCTCTACATTATTACACTCTTGGCCGGAGGAAAAGGATTTGATCGGAGGGAAAAGGCTGGATAGGAAACCAATTCCACAGTTACAGCAGGCAACAAATTACACATACATTGATTTATGACATGAAAGGAAACAAATCAGTTGAGGAATTGTGAGTGCAAAGCTACAGTGCCCTAGAGCAGTGTTTTTCCAACTGCAGTGTGTGACCTGCTCGTCATAGGTCATATGAACAATTTAGTGAGTCTAGACTAGCATTTAAAAAAATGAAATAGAACAAATAGAATAGGACAGAATAGAAAAGAATAGAATAGAAATTACCAGAGCACATAGTAAGGATTATTACCTTGTGGACCTTTTGTTTCCATTTTATACTTATTTATGTGTCTGCTGAGTCACCACGTAAAACGTGTGCCTTGTGGGCCGTGGCCAGAAAGGTTTGAGAAATACTATCCAGGAATACAGACAGACGCTGACCATCTCTCTATACACACAGCTCTCTAAACCACCAGCACTGACGGGTTGATTTGCTTTAATTACACAAATAAATTTAACATCTTTTCTAATGAAAACATATTCTATTCATGTGATTGTAATAAAATCTTCCTTCTCAGATAAAAATGGTGCTCCAGATGCATGGAACAACAGGGGACCAGGACTACAGGTGAGCCCGTGCAAGGCCCTTGGATGTCAGGCTGAGTTGCTCCATGGAGTTCGCTCTTGCATTCTCTCCCAGGAGTCTCTCTGAACATCTTTGGTTTCTATGTGATTCTTGCTTCTTATGCTGACATGAGGGGAGGAGGCAAAAGAGGTTTATTTTTATCACATTGCTGATGAAAGTGCCCTCGTATTGGTGTAGATTCTTATTAAAGCTGATTATTTTTAATTCCAAAGAGATTAGAAGCCACTCCCCAAATTTCAACCCCCAGTGCAATTAGTTGTTCATTAGGCAGCCCATCATGAGCACATGTTCCCATCAAGTGGCCCCACTTGTTCTGAGGGCTCTTATAAATCATACCTATTCATGATATGGAAGGCTTGTTAAGGTAAGGGGCCTGGGCTTTGGGTTGCATTTCCTCATCCCACCTCGAATTTCAGTGCAAGGCCAATGGACAGTTCCATGCAGGCTTGGACCTCCTCAGGTACCCACCTGTGGTACCCTCAGGGCCCAATATCTGCCAAAGAACACCTGCCTGTGCATCTGTCAGTCCAGAACACCTGCCTGTGCACTTAACACTCCTGGGAACAATCCTCAAAGAAGAAGGGATGGATGCTGACGGACATATACTCCAGCCTCCTGTCCTTCCAGGGACAGTCCCAGGAGGAACTTCATATGCTCCTCAAAGGCCCTTGAATCTCAGAAACTGAATCCATTGCCTGCAGCTAGACCTTGATGATACACCCTTACGTTGACTTTCCCTTCTTCCTTGTCCCACTCTCCCTTTTCCCTCCCTTCTGCTCCTTGGGATAACCTCCCAAACCAAATACATGCACCCAAGTCCTTGGGTGGGACTCTGATTTTAGGGGAACTAAAAGAGAATCTAAACTAAGCAGAATCGAATTGACTTAAGGAAAAACACATCTAAAGAAATTATTTCATGAACCCAAACAAAGCCTTCATAATATGATATACATATATACAATGACTTTAAAAGAATAGGAAGGGATCTAGTAACAGAAATACTTGGGGGGGCTTCCCTAGTGGTGCAGTGGTTGAGAGTCCGCCTGCCAATGCAGGGGACACGGGTTCGTGCCCCGGTCTGGGAAGATCCCACATGCCGCGGAGCGGCTGGGCCCGTGAGCCATGGCCGCTGAGCCTGCGCGTCCTGTGCTCTGCAGTGGGAGAGGCCACAAGTGAGAGGCCCACATACCGCAAAAAAAAAAAAGAAATACTTGGGGGAGTCATCCTCCGAAGAACAAAAGAAATTGATGTGGAAATTTAGAAATCAGTAGCAAATTTTAGAAATCTTATAGAAAAGAGGTTAGTTGTCTCTGAATCCATTTCTTATCCACCTGGGAGCTGCAAAAGTCAAAAAGTGGGTGGGCAGCATTGGAGAACAGTGCAAAGTTACACCAGGGATACCCTTAAAACCCAACCACTCGGTTCTCTTCATCTCTCTTCATCTCATCTCTTCAGAGAGATGTCAACAAAGGCTAGTTACTTTTCACACTAGATCATATCTCCAGGTAAAACCAGGAAACTAGAATGTAAAAATCTATTCTGAGGAGCAATCTTCCACAAATAAAGGTCCAAAATAAGAAAAGAGGAAAAAATTTATAAAATAGGGGCCTCCCTGGTGGCGCAGTGGTTGAGAGTCCGCCTGCCGATGCAGGGGACGCGGGTTCGTGCCCCGGTCTGGGAGGATCCCACATGCCGCGGAGCGGCTGGGCCCGTGAGCCATGGCCGCTGAGCTTGCGCGTCCGGCAACGGGAAAGCCACGACAGTGAGAGGCCCACATATCGCAAAAAAAAAAAAAAAATTTATAAAGTAAGTGATTTTAAAATTTTTATAAACATGACGTGATAAATATTTTTGCTTCAGAAAAATCACTAATTTTAAGAAATTTGGAAGGCAATTTTAATCAGTAAAAGCCCTAAGGTACAAATATATATTTGAGTGCCAAAATACAATATCACCTTCAAATACTCACAGAAATACAATCATTGGTTTAGTTTACTAAACCAATGCTTAAAAGAGTTCCTTAGACAAATTGGTCTAGTAAAAAGTTAAAAACAGCTTATATCGGTTTTTAATATAAGCTGTGTGATATTGCTTATTTTTCAGTTAATGAATGCTTAAAATAGTATTTTGTTGTAAGAATTTTAAGTATCTTTCTGTGCATCTCTTTACATTTTCTGTGAAGAAAAAGATATTTTTAAAGTGGTAAATCCTTGTTCAACCGTGTTTTAAAATATCTCAAATGATGTTTTAGTGATGTCTGGATGCCCTGACACGTACTGACAGAGTATGACACACAAAGTCTGAGAACCTCTCATTTTTTTCTATATTTAATATTGGTCAGGCCCCTATTAATGTTGAGTCAAGTTCTGGTTTCTGAATTTCTAGAGGGCTGTAGGGGACTTGGAAAAGGTCCAAAGAAAAACAACAGAAACCATTAAAAGGATGGGGGAGAAGACCTCTGAGGAAATGTTAGAGACACTGAACTGGCTTCACCTTGAACACTGCAGGCCAAGGACTGATTTAATAACTTTCTTCAAGAACAGGATGGTTTATTTGGCGGAGAAGGCTAGCTGGCTTTTCTCCATCTCTACAGAGATGAAAACCAGACAAAATTGGATTAGAATGCAACAAGAGAGTCCTCTTTGACCTAAGGCAGAACTCAGCCGCAAAGGTGATTAAACTCTGTCATTACAAGCACTGGAGAGCTTTGAAAATGTGTTCAACAACCATTAGCTATGGGAGTTTAGGCAACTCACTGGAGAAGGAAATCCCTTTCAACCCTATGCTTCCATGTATTTGAATTCTCAAAAGCCAGGTTAAAAGATTTACCCAGTGCAGAGGGGAGCCCAGATTTCCCTCACCTGGGAACAAGGTCACCAGAATATATCATCTTTCATTCTGAAGCTAGAAAGATTTCACATAAGATGAATGATATTAGCCATATGCTGAAGTAATGCAACTCTGAGTTGGTTTGCAAATATTACTAATAAACGTAGTATTTCCCAAATTTCATAAAGAAATGAATGGAAACCATGTTGAAACGTATCTAAGAGAAACTGTGATTTAATCATATTCATTACACATCTATTGAACACCTGCTATGTTTCAAGCAGTGTGCCAGGTGCTGGAGATTCCAAGTCAAATCTGACTTGGTCACTGACCCCCGGAGGGGTTACAATCTGGTGAGGAGAGAGATATGTTACTGGCTAATCCTATGATAGTGAGAAGGGCAGCCAGCTGTGGCGGCACCTGAGTAAAACTCCTAGTCCAGAAGGGATATTCTGGGAAGGTTTCCTGAGAAGGGGCCCTGAGGATGAGCTTTGGAAATAGATGTAAAATTGGCACAGGAAGGATTTCTTCTAGAGAGGAAGGTGGATTAAAGGAAGGATATAATACCCAAAGCGAGTCTGTGCTCAGTGCTATGTGCCAGGCACCGTATCAAGTGCTTAATCAGCATGATTTCTTTGAATCATCATGACCTCCCTCATTTACTCATGCATCAGACTTCTGAGTGGCTGCTGTGTTCCAGGGAATGAACACAGATTCTGTTTTCCGAGAGCTTAGCCCAGTGGGGCATGCTATACAATAATCAAATAATCATAAAAGTGTGATGAATGGAAAAGGAAAAAAAGTTGTTAATTGCAATATAGCAATTTCCTTCGCTCTTTCAACAATCAAAGAGAATTCTGCTTTTGCCTTCTAAGCTTCTCCCATCTCACTCCCTCCCCTGCCCCACTCCAAGAAAAATTCTTTCTCTGTCAGCTGGGTTCCTGAGCTGTTGTGATGCCAAATATCATTAACAGGGGAAAAGAGAATAGACTTTAGAAGTAAGGGTGAGCTATTTGTTCAAGAAAAGAACAGAGGCAGATGGAAATAATTTATTAAAAAATGAAATGTTATTTTATTTTATAACATAAAAAGTCATCTCAAAAGACGACTTTTGAGATGGACATTTACGTATGAGTAAGATTCTACGGTAGGGGAGGTATGAAAGCGGTGGAAGCAGTTTTCAAAAAGGATGGATGTGGGAAAGTGGATGGTGCTCAGAAAACTACAGGTTTTCCAGTTTGGCTGAGGCAGAGGGTACATGTTAGGAACATAAGACAGAAGTTAGAATATTTGGTGACTATCATATAAGATGTCAAGCTGAGGAATGTCTACTTAATTGAAGGTTTTTGAGCAGGTATATAATAAAACTGGGGTTGTATTTTGGGGAAAGTCATCTGGCAGTCACATAGTATAAATTATCCTTGGAAAGACTGACTTTGCACTCACTGAGAAATCTTCTTGCTGGAAATTTTTTTCTTAAGTAGATTCTCATACTGGCAAGCAAATACACTGACCAGCTGACAAAATAGGCCTATTTGACAGTCATATTTCTCAGGGTAAATTAATATAATCTATGGTTTATAAATCAGTCCATTCATGTATTCCTCAATCGACTTGCTTATTACTTTAAAATGCATTTCCTTCTAGATGGATCTAAGAACACTTATAAACATCTACAAAACATGTACATTTATTTACTGCAAATACAGCAGCAAATAAATCAGAAATGAAAATCAAAAACCATATAGGGGAAATGGAAAGGCAATTATCTAGGATCAGAATCTAGAATAAGACGGTAAGTTCAAACATTACATTAGCTCTAGCTTCCTAAAAGCCCAGGCATAAAGGGAATCTGAACAGTGTAGTTCTTAATGCCTAATGAAAGAAATTTTATTAGTTTTTTAGGTGAGACACGCTTTTTCTTCCTGGAGTCTAATAGAAAATTAGCATATATTTTTAGTGAAGTCCAGTTTTTAGACAATGAAAAATCAAACTTCACATAGTCATTTCTTTTCTTTTTAAATTTATTTATTTATTTTTGGCTGCATTGGGTCTTCGTTGCTGCATGCGGGCTGTCTCTAGTTGCAGCGAGCGGGGGCTACTCTTTGTTGAGGTGCACAGGCTTCTCATTGCAGTGGCTTCTCTTGTTGCGGAGCACAGGCTCTAGGCACATGGGCTTCAGTAGTTGTGGCACACGGGCTCAGTAGTTGTGGCTCATGGACTCTACAGTACAGACTCAGTAGTTGTGGCGCTTGGGCTTAGTTGCTCCGTGGCATGTGGGATCTTCCCGGACCAGGGATCAAACCCGTGTCCCCTGCATTGGCAGGTGGATTCTTAACCACTGTGCCACCTAGGAAGTCCCATAGCTCACTGTTCTGATTTCCAGGATTATTAGTAAAGAATTTTATCTTTTCAAATGCTTTTTGGCCATTCAGGTATGCTCCCCTGTGAACTGCCTTAACAAATCCTTCACCCATTTTCATAACTGGTAATTTTTTTTCCCTACTGATTTGCATGAGTACCATTTTGTGGTCTTATTATAATCTATATTTGGATTACATAAATTTTAAATATGTTCCCTTGTCTGTGACTTGTTTTCAAAAATATTGGTGGTATCTTTGGTCTACAGAAGTTTCAAATGACACAACCCTGAAATCTAAAATAAGACAAAACTCACCCAACTGATACATATTTCCTACTTTTTGTTAGATGAACACAATCCTCCTTTTGCTAATTTCATTACTCTTGAGAGGGACATCTAATGTCTCTCTCTCAAGAGACATTAGATGGAGCAAAGGAAATAAACCTGCCTTCAGGACTATCTACATAGAGCAGCCTGGGGTAGGGGCCTAGTGGGCTATAGCACCTGGGGATCTAAAGTTCCTTCTCATCAGCCTGAAAAGAAATTGCTGAAAAACACACCCTCAGGCATCAAAGAAGACCTGAAACTATTTTCAAATCATCTTATGCTCTAGAGAGCATTGAAAAACGTTGTTTTTCAGAAGCTGATGGCTCAGATTAGAAGGGCATAAATTTCAGTTTCCAGTAAGCTTGCACTTACCTTTCCTCAATAACAGGATGTGCCATATGGCAAGGTATGTTTACATTCACTTGTGACAGTGCCCTGGCTCTGTTTCACTTCCTCTGACTAATATCCCCAAATTCACTCTTCTAAAACACTTTCCATTTCTTTCCAACAATTATCAGTTAGATATCTTGGTAGGGAAAAAAAAAAAAAAAACCTAAATAATAAAAATTACAAAATTCCCAGGGATAGATTTAGCAAAAAACATCCAGATGCACTTTACTGAGGAACATACAAGATTTTATTTACTAGAGAGAAATGCTGTGTTCCTGAATGGGGACAGTCATTAGTGAAAAGACATCAATTATCCCCAGATTAATATATGTATGCTTAACATAATTACCAATAAAAATTCATCTGAAAAATGAACTAGTAAGAATAGCCATAATACTTCCAAAAACAAGAGTAATAAATTATAACTGCCTTGCCAGATCTTTAAATTGCAAAACTGGTGCCAAAACACAAAGTCCAAAAGCATGTAAAAAAAAAAAATTTAATGATGAATGTGACTTTTGAAATCAGTTCAGAAGGGATTGACAGTTCAATATGTGATGTGAATAACCATTTAACCAACATAAAGTTAGATGACTACATCACACCATATGCCAGAATAAATTCCAGAAGAATTAAAGGGTTAATTTTTTTTTTAACAAAGCCATTTTCTAAAGAATATAGAGTTCGTTCTTTATATATCCTTGGGAGTATAAGTGGCCTTTCTAAGAAAAGTCAGCGATTATAATAGAAAAACTCCATAGAAATGATTCCAAAGTTTCTTCATGTTCATAATGATGATGACAGTGATAAAGTTGAAAGAAAAATTATAAGCTTATCTTTATCTTTAAAATACAAATAAGTATTCTGTCTAAAGGGTGCATTCTGAAGGTTGATAGAGTTGTAAGGGGAGGAAAGGGAGAACATTCACTTTTTACTTTGTACGTTTTAAAAAAGAAGAAAATGTGGTGGGACAATGGGCCATTTTTACTTTACTTTCTCTGTATTTTCCAGGTTTTAATTTTCCTATAATAAACACACACTACTAATCTGTTTATCAAAAGAAAAAAATACCCATCTTTTTAAAGTCACTCTAAAGCTTTAAAGCAGGTTAAAGGCTAAAGTAACCCTAAAAAAGGAACACTCTTGGACTTCCCCGGTGGTGCAGTGGTTAAAAATCTGCCTGCTAGTGCAAAGGACACAAGTTTGAGCCCCAGTCCAGGAAGATCCCACATTCTGTGGAGCAACTAAACCCGTGCACCACAACTACTGAGCCTGTTCTCTAGAACCCATGAGCCACAGCTACTGAGCCCACATGCCACAACTACTGAAGCCCGTGTGGCTAGAGCCCATGCTCTGCAATAAGAGAAGCCACCACAATGAGAAGCTCATGCACCACAACGAAGAGTAGCCCCCACTTGCCACAATTAGAGAAAGCCCACCCAGAGCAATGAAGACCCAATGCAGCCAAAAATAAATAAATTAAATAAATAAATTTATTAATAAATAAATAAATTAAATTCAAAAGAAACACTCTTAAAAATCAATTTTAAAAAGCCAGAGCAGAAAAACTACAATTCTGCAGCCTGTGGAACAAAAACCACATTCACAGAAAGATAGGCAAGATGAAAAGGCAAAGGGTTATGTCCCAGATGAAGGAAAAAGATAAAACACCAGAAACACAACTAAATGAAGTGGAGATAGGCAACCTTCCAGAAACACAATTCAGAATAATGATAGTGAAGATGATCCAGGATCTTGGAAAAAGAATGGAGGCAAAGATCGAGAAGATGCAAGAAATGTTTAACAAGGACCTAGAAGAATTAAAGAACAAACAAACAGAGATGAACAATACAATAACTGAAATGAAAACTACACTAGAAGGAATCAATAGCAGAATAACTGAGGCAGAAGAACAGATAAGGGACCTGGAAGACAGAAGGGTGGAATTCACTGCTGCAGAACAGAATAAAGAAAAAAGAATGAAAAGAAATGAAGACAGCCTAAGACACCTCTGGGACAATATTAAAAGCAACAACATTTGCATTAAAGGGGTCCCAGAAGGAGAAGAGAGAGAGAAAGGACCCAAGAAAATATTTGAAGAGATTATAGTTGAAAACTTCCCTAACATGGGAAGGAAATAGCCACCCAAATCCAGGAAGCAAAGAGAGTCTCATACAGTATAAAACCAAGGAGAAACACACCAAGACACATAGTAATCAAATTGGCAAAAATTAAAAACAAAGAAAAATTATTGAAAGCAGCAAGGGAAAAACAACAAATAACATACAAGGGAACTCCCATAAGGTTAACGGCTGATTTCTCAGCAGAAACTCTACAAGCCAGAAGGGAGTGGCAGGACATATTTAAAGTAAAGAAAGGGAAGAACCTACAACCAAGATTACTCTATGCAGCAAGGATCTCATTCAGATTCAATGGAGAAATCAAAAGCTCTACAGACAAGCGAAAGCTAAGAGGATTCAGCACCACCAAACCAGCTCTACAACAAATGCTAAAGGAACTTCTCTAAATGGGAAACACAAGAGAAGAAAAGGACCTACAAAAACAAACCCAAAACAATTAAGAAAATGGTAATAGGAACATACATATCTATAATTACCTTAAAAATGAATGGATTAAATGCTCCAACCAAAAGACACAGGCTTGCTGAATGGATACAGAAACAAGACCCATGTATATGCTGTCTACAAGAAACCCACTTCAGATCTAGAGACGCATACAGACTGAAAGTGAGGGGATGGAAAAAGATATTCCATGCAAATGGAAATCAAAACAAAGCTGGAGTAGCAATACTCATATCAGATAAAATAGAGTTAAAAATAAAGAATGTTACAAGAGACAAGGAAGGACACACATAATGATCAAGGGATCAATCCAAGAACAAGATACAGCAATTATAAATATGTATGCACCCAACATAGGAGCACCTCAATACATAAGGTAACTGCTAACAGCTATAAAAGAGGAAATCGACAGTAACACAATAATAGTGGGGGACTTGAACACCTCACTTATACCAATGGACAGGTCATCCAAACAGAAAATAAATAAGGAAGGACAAGCTTTAAATGACACAATAGACCAAGTAGATTTAGTTGATATTTATAGGACATTCCATCCAAAAACAGCAGATTACACTGTCTTCTCAAGTATACATGGAACATTCTCCAGGATAGATCACATCTTGGGTCACAAATCAAGCCTCAGTAAATTTAAGAAAATTGAAATCATATCAAGCATGTTTTCTGACCACAACGCTATGAGATTAGAAATCCATTACAGGGAAAAAACCGTAAAAAACACAAACACATGGAGGCTAAACAGTACATTACTAAATTCCAAGATATCACTGAAGTAATCAAAGAGAAATCAAAAAATACCTAGAGAAAAATTACAATGAAAACACGATGATCCAAAACCTATGGGATGCTGCGAAAGCAGTTCCAAGAAGGAAGTTTATAGCAATACAAGCCTACCTCAAGAAAGAAGAAAAATCTCAAATAAACAATCTAACATTACACCTAAAGGAACTAGAGAAAGAAGAACAATCAAAACCCAAAGTTAGCAGAAGGAAAGAAATGATAAAGATCAGAAGAGAAATAAATGAAATAGAAACAAAGAAAACAATAGCAAAGATCAATAAAACTAAAAGCTGGTTCTTTGAGAGGATAAACAAAACTGATAAACCATTAGCTAGACTCATCAAGAAAAAGAGGGAGAAGACTCAAACCAAAAAAATTAGAAATGAAAAAGGAGAAGTTACAAGAGACACCACAGAAATAAAAAGCATCCTAAGAGACTACTACTAGCAACTCTATGCCAATAAAATGGACAACCTGGAAGAAATGGACAAATTCTTAGAAACGTATAACCTTCCAAGACTGAACCAGGAAGAAGCAGAAAATATGAACAGACTGATCACAAGGAATGAAATTGAAACTGATTAAAAATCTTCCAACAAACAAAAATCCAGGACCAGATGTCTTCACAGGTGAATTCTATCAAACATTTAGAGAAAAGCTAACACCTATCCTTCTCAAACTCTTCCAAAAAATTGCAGAGGAAGGAACACTCCCAAACTCATTTTATGAGGCCACTATCACCCTGATACCAAAACCAAAGATACTACAAAAAAAGAAAATTACAGACCAATATCACTGATGAATATAGATGCAAAAATCCTCAACAAAATACTAGCAAACTGAATCCAACACCACATTAAAAGGATCATGCACCATGATCAAGTGGGATTTATCCCAGGGATGCAAGGATTCTTCAATATATGCAAATCAATCAATGCGATACACCATATTAACAAATTGAAGAATAAAAACCATATGATCATCTCAATAGATGCAGAGAAAGCTTTTGATAAAATTCAATACCCATTTATGATAAAAACTCTCCAGAACGTGGGCATAGAGGGAACCTACCTCAACATAATAAAGGCCATATACAACAAACCCACGGCAAACATCATTCTCAATGGTGAAAACCTGAAAGCATTTCCTCTAAGATCAGGAGCAAGACAAGGATGTCCACTCTCACCACTATTATTCAACCTACTTTTAGAAGTCCTAGCCATGGCAATCAGAGAAGAAAAAGTAATAAAAGGAATACAAATTCGAAAAGAAGAAGTAAAACTGTCAGTGTTTGCAGATGACATGGTACTATACATAGAGAATCCTAAAGATGCTACCAGAAAACTACTAGAGCTAATCAATGAATTTGGTAAAGTTACAGGATACAAAATGAATGCACAGAAATCTCTTGCATTCCTATACACTAATGATGAAAAATCTGAAAGAGACATTAAGGAAACACTCCCATTTACCACTGCAACAAAAAGAATAAAATAAGAGGAATAAACCTACCTAGGGAGACAAAAGCCCTGTGTGCAGAAAACTATAAGACTCTGATGAAAGTAACTGAACATGATGCCAACAGATGGAGAGATATACCATGTTCTTGGATTGGAAGAATCAACATTGTGAAAATGACCAAACTACCCAAAGCAATCTGCATATTCAATGCAATCCATATCAAATTACCAATGGCATTTTTTTATAGAACTAGAAGAAAAAAATCTTAAAATTTGTACGGAGACACAAAAGACCCCGAATAACCAAAGCAGTCCTGAGGGAAAAAAACGGAGCTGGAGAAATCAGACTCCCTGACTTCAGACTATACTACAAAGCTACAGTAATCAAGACAGTATGGTACTGGCACAACAACAGAAATATAGGTCAATGGCACAGGATATAATGTCCAGAGATAAACCCAGGCACCTATGGTCAACTAATCTATGACAAAGGAGGCAAGGATATACAATGGAGAAAAGACAGTCTCTTCAATAAGTGATGCTGGGAAAACGGGACAGCTACATGTAAAAGAATGAAATTAGAACACTCCCTAACACCTTACACAAAAATAAACTCAAAATGGATTAGAGACCTAAATGGAAGACCAGACACTATAAAACTCTTAGAGGAAAACGTAGGAAGAACACTCTTTGACATAAATCACAGCAAGATCTTTTTTGACCCACCTCCTAGGGTAATGGAAATAAAAACAAAAATAAACAAATGTGACCTAATGAAACTTAAAAGCTTTTGCACAGCAAAGGAAACTACAAAGAAGATGAAAAGATAACCCTCAGATGAAAAAATATTTGCAAATGAATTAACAGACAAAGGATTCATCTCCAAAACATATAAACAGCTCATACAGCTCAATATTAAAAAAAGAAACAACCCAATCAAAAAATGGGCAGAAGACCTAAATAGACATTTCTCCAAAGAAGACATACAGGTGGCCAAGAAGCACATGAAAAGCTGCTCAACATCACTAATTATTAGAGAAATGCAAATCAAAACTACAATAAGGAATCACCTCACACCAGTTAGAATGGGCATCATCAGAAAATCTATAAACAAGATGGAGAGGGTGTGGAGAAAAGCGAACCCTCTTGCACTGTTGGTGGGAAGGTAAATTGATACAGCCACTATGGAGAACAGTATGGAGGTTCCTTAAAAAACTAAAAATAGAATTACTATATGACCCAGCAATCCCACTACTGGGCATATACCCTGAGAAAAACCATAATTCAAAAAGACACATGCACCCCAATGTTCATCGCAGCACTATTTACAATAGTCAGGTCATGGAAGCAACCTAAATGCCCATCGACAGACGAATGGATAAAGAAGATGTGGTACATATATACTATGGAATATTCCTCAGCCATGAAAAGCAACAAAATTGGTTCATTTGTAGAGACATGGGTGGATCTAGAGACTGTCATGCAGAGTGAAGTAAGTCAGAAAGAGAAAAACAAATATCACATATTAATGCATTTATGTGAACCTAGAATAATGATACAGATGAGCCGGTTTGCAGGGCAGAAATAGAGACACAGATGTAGAGAACAAATGTATGGACACCAAGGAGGGAAGGCAGCAGGGGGTGGGGTTGGGATGAATTGGGAGATTGGGGTTGACATGTATACACTAATATATATAAAATGGAAAACTAATAAGAACCTTCTGTATAAAAATATAAATTAAAATAAATTTTTAAAAAAGCCAGTTATCCCAACTGAAAAATAGGCAAAGGACAGGAGTATAAAAAAACAGTTCATAAAGGAAGTAAAAATGGCCCATAAGCATCATAAACTATGTTTAATTTCACTAGTAATCAACGAAATATAAATTAAAATAATCCTGAGATCTCACAGTGGTCTGTGAAATTGGCAAAGAATAAAGAGAAAATGAATGCTCAGAGCTGGTAAGGGTTTGCGGAAACATGCTCGGAAGCAGTGCTGTTGAGAACATGAATTTGTACAACGGTCTCAAAGGGCAATTTGGCGAATATATCAAAAGTCTTAAGATGTGCTACCCAATTTCTGTCTTCAGAAATTTGTCCAAAGAAAAGAATTAAACAAGTGCACAAAGACTCAAAGTATTGTTTGTAATTGTGAAAATTGGAAACTGTTTAAATATCCATCAATAGGGGAGAGGTTAAGTAAATGTTGGCAAATCTACAAAAGTGGAATACTGTTCAATCCTTAAATAGTTATGTAAATCTATAATTATTCAGATGGAAAGATGGTCACAAAATAGTAGAAGAGGTCAGGGTATAAAACAGAATTTACAACACAATCACATTTTAAAAAGTCTGTGTGTGTGTGTACAGAAGCAGAGGAAAAAACCTCTGGAAGAAATGCCCACCACCCCACAATTTTTTTTTTTTTTTTTTTTTTCCGGTACGCGGGCCCCTCAC